>NC_058371.1:20595000-20760000 GCF_018350175.1 Felis catus
GTCCCTGGTTCACACTTTGAATAGCAAGGGTTTAGCTGACTAATTTGATTTTGCTCCCTATTAGTTTGACTCTACATGTATTAGATTCTGCTATCAAGTCTTTTATTTTTGTGTGTGTGCCTTAAAGTAGGGCTCTCACTGACAGATGGTTTTGAATGCTTCTCAAACAAACGTGTATGTATGTTTCTGGCAAGTATTTTTATACTTAGAAGAGACCACATAGATCAGAATGTCAACCTTTGCCTTGAAGCAAAAAAGCTGAATTGCATATACAAAACCATCATTCCTTAGAATAAAGGGGTTTCAAAAATAGAAATATACCAGCTATTTCTAGGCTTAGGTAGACATGGCCAATAGTTGGCTTAAGAGTCCCCTAAGAACCTGCTGCTCAAAGTGAAGTCCACAAACCAAGATGGACAACAAATGGGAACTTGTTAGAAATGCAGATCTTTGGGTCCCCACCCAGACAGAATCTATCTGCCTTTAAACAAGATTCCCAAGGGAGAAGCAGTAAAGTTTAAGAAGCACTGCCCTAGCACACTCATATTAACGGGCTGAATGAGAAAACGCTAGAAAATAAATGTTCGTGTTTCTTCATTTGTTTGCATGACAAAAAGCATTTTTGTGGGAGCAAGGTAAGAGAGAATAAAACGTTGACTGGGTCACCCAAGGGACCACTCCCTAAAAACAGCCACAGTTCATTATCTATCTACTTAAACACCCTCCAGTGGCACCAAGAGTCATCTTGGAGAAAGCAGAGTAGTTGGATTTCATTCATTTGAATCAGTGACTAATTTGCTATATAAAATCAGTTCCTTCCAAACCTATATAACTGGGCAAATATTTTCAAGGATGGTAACGTGTGTGCTGAGAAAAATATCCCTGTTCAAATTTGCTTGCTTCGCCATCAAATCAGACTCTTCAGATGGGAGTAGCGTTAGGAGGCAAGGACATGAAGAACAGATGATGAACTGAAATGAAATAAAGGAGCACCTATTCTTTCTTACATACATAGTTTTCATCAGAGTTCTCAAGTGTTTCATTAACCATAAGAGGCTAAGAAGAATGCTGTGAATATCTACAAGGGGATTTTTACTACAGGGTTTCCTAGGACCTCCGTATCTTTACATGTATTGTGAGTTTCCAAGAGTTAGCTGTGCACAGTGATTTTTCAAACTTTTCTGATTATACGCCTTCAATACATTGTTCTTAAGCACCAAATACTATCTCCCGAACCCAGAAGAACATCTCAGAGCCACAGCCAAAAAGCATCCCCTGAAAACTTGGAAGGAGCATCCTTTAATATTCCAGATTCTAGAGCTAGATTTGAGTAAAATTTTTAAAAAATCATAGAATATCTATTTTTTTAAAGAGGCACACAGTTAACACTATAAAAAGAACTTTAATTAGATACTCAATGGCCAAGATTCAATAAACCTAGGTAAATGTTTTACCTTATTAACTAAGGGTAATTTCCTAAAGGACTAAGAGCAAACTTGTTTTAAAAGTGGTTTCATCTATGATATTCAAAGACTGCAATGTAGTTACAGGCCCAAAGTTCTTTAAATGAATCAATCAAGGATGTAACCAGAAAGTGCTGGATGTAGGATAAGATGTACTATTAAAAAAGAGAAACATTAAAACTTGGGCATTTCGGCAGCTTTTAGTAGGGCACGTCAGCAATTTTAATAACCTTCAAGATACGGACAATATCTTCAAAGCTCATAGTAACCATATACACAGGAAATATAAGAAGCTTTAGAAAGCACAAAAAAAGAATACCATGTCTTAAAATAGCTACAACATTCAACACTATTTGATAAATTTTATTTAAAAAATTTGTAAAAGTGACTAAAAATTACTTTATTCAAGTAGGTCTAGAATAGTTTATCCATTTAGCTATAATGAAATTAAGTATGTCAACATGCCAGAATAAAGTTAACATTTACACTGATCGATACTCAACAAATTTTAATACTTACCAATATTTTTAACTCTGCTTTTCAGCTGGGTAGAATGCCTTTTCTTATTCTTTGACTTGGGAGTTTTATCTTTAGATGCCAGGCTGGCCTGTGCAGATGCTTTTCTTGCCTTGAATGTTTTAGTTACTGTTGTTGGATCTACTGGATCAGGCATACTGCTAAAGCTTTCTAAAGACTCTTCATCAAACTGGCGTCTTCTCCGGCTGGTATCTAACTGATTTTTGCGATTACTATTTGTAGTTTTCTCTACAGGCACTGGAAATCCAGTCTTGATAAATGGTTTTTCTACTTCACCTTCCTGGTCATATAACCATGGTGTCCTACTGTTTTCCACCTCCTCTTCGGGCTGTTTTTGATTCCTTATCAATGAAAATAAGTTTTTATAGGTACAACAGATTCCTATGTTTACTGGAAAACTGTAGATACAGTTTACTAGATTTAGGTAGATAAAAACATCAACAGGCTATAAAAACATTTTTACAGAAATAAACTAAATACGCAAGTATTATGAATGCTAATGTGCTAAATTACTTTGAACTTTAATATTACATCCTTCTCATTAAACCATTTTCATTGGCAAAAGTTTCAAACAAAAGATCTAGCATTCATGAAGCAAAAGAGTGGGAAAGAAAAATAAAAAGGGCGCCTAGGTGGCTGAATTGGTTAAGCATCTGACTTCAGCTGAGATCATGATCTCAAGATTTGTGAGTTCAAGTCCCACATCATATGGACCGTCCCGCTTTGGGTGAGCACAAGTCCCGGAGTTCCCTTCAAGTGAGCCCCGCCCCTTTATTTTTCTCTCTCTCTCTCCCCTCCTCCCACCTCGCCCCTCATGGGATTCTCTCTTTCTCTCTCTCTCTCTCTCTCTCTCTCTCTCCCCACCCCTCATGGGATTCTCTCTTCTCTCTCTGCCCCTCGCTCACTTGTACCCTCTCTCTCAAAATCAGTAAATTAAAAATAAAAATAAAAATAAAAATAAAAATAAAAATAAAAAAAGGATGGGACATACAAGGAAAAACCAAAACACATGTAGGAACAGCTGAGAAAGAGCTGTGTGTAACAGAGGGTTTGGGAACACACACAGATCTGTTGTCACCTAAAGCAGTTCAAAAAGAACTGGAATTTGGTGAAAACAATTGTCCATGCAACTGGTAATTTACTCCTCCACACATATAGTTTAGTTCTAATGGTGTGCTAAACACTGACATCCTTTAATATATTCATAGGTACTCAATGATCATCTAAGTTTTAAAAAAATATGTATGTCTACCGGATTTCTCAGAAATTTTAACATGCCAATGTGCTTGATATTATAAATGTCTTAGAGGAAAACATAGTCAGCAAGATGTCCAAAACTTTTTATCATAGAACCTGACACGAACAGTGTTCCGAAGAATGTGATTTGGGAGACTGAACTATAGGATTCAACTTGAGACAAAAGTTAGCAAACCTATATTCTACAGGCCAAATTCAGCCTGCTGCCTGTTTTTGGATGGCCTGGGAGCTAAACTGATTCTTATATTCTTACATGGTTGAAAAAATATCAAGAGAAACAGTTTGTGACACAAATTATATGAAATTCATATTTCAGCACCCACAAAGTGTTATTGGAGCACAGTCACTTGTTCATATTGTTTCTGGCTGCTTTTGTGCAAAAATGGCAGAAATAAATGGTTATGACAGGGACTATATGGTCTGCAGTATTTATTATCAAGCCCTTTACAGTAGGAAAAGTTTTCTGACCCCAGCTCAGGACTACAATGTTTCATGTGACCTCTTGTTATCTCCAGCCATTTAATTCAGGGAACCTACCTAATAATAGTTGAGACTTTGGGGAGGTCTAATCTGAAGTAGGTCAAATATCTCAAGCAATACTAGATATCCAGATCCATCCTTTCTTACTATCAATTATGTACAAAATATGGATAGTAATGAAGTAAAGAACTTCCAATAGTAAAGCTATTCACTAAAGCTTTGAATAAGTGTTTATTGCTTATGATGGAAATTCATTCAACCATCATTTCTGAATGGCAACTATGCCCTAAACACTGTTAGGCTCTGACGAGGGAGTATTTTAAAGAGCAATAAGGCGTTTAATGGGAAAAAATGGTTAGCAGAGCTAAGAAAAAGTCAGGAAGGTCAACCATAGGATTCCCAGGGTCTAATAAACAGTTGAATTCTAAGAGTTTTTGTGTCATCATGTAAGAAAATCTATGATTTAATAATTAAAGTGTCAAAATGTTTATTTAAGAGCCCAAGACATGCCCAATCCATAACTAAAAAGTAATGTGAATTCTGTATTTGTAAAGGGCTAGGAAAGACAAAATCAAAGAGATACTTCTTACAGAAGAAATACTACAATGAACTGATGTCTAAGTTTTCATCCTTCTAAAAAGTTTTTTCTGAAATAAATAAGAGTAACAATAAAAAGGCTATTTTTACCAGCTGGCTATCAAAACTGTTTTCCAGATTAACACACACATGAAAAAAAGCTATAAAAATATTAAATGATTAACCGGACTCAAACCAAGTAGTCTTTTATACTATTTGAGTCAAAAGTTTTATTTGGGAAGACTATTCTATTAAAAAATATTAACAGTGAGGGGCGCCTGGGTGGCGCAGTCGGTTAAGCGTCCGACTTCAGCCAGGTCACGATCTCGCAGTCCATGAGTTCGAGCCCCGCGTCGGGCTCTGGGCTGATGGCTCAGAGCCTGGAGCCTATTTCCGATTCTGTGTCTCCCTCTCTCTCTGCCCCTCCCCCGTTCATGCTCTGTCTCTCTCTGTCCCAAAAATAAATAAACGTTGAAAAAAAAATTTTTTTTAAATAAAAAAAAAAAAATATATTAACAGTGAGAAAAAAGTATATGTATAACACTGAGAAACAGAAAAAGATATCCTGACTCTGACTGATACCATATTTCACTGATCTAATAGTACACTCCACATCACATTTAGATAGGCCTTAAGAATTTATTCTAATCAGGAGCTATGAATCAAGGAGCCATCACTTTACAACTATCGTCTAGAAGTTAATATTAGTTTCTAGCCCTAAAGTGAACTTAAAGACAGATAGCAAACCTGGGCAAAAGACACTGTATGGGTCACATCTTCTCCTTCCAAAATGAACTGCACGAGACACTCTGATCAAAACTGTGATACCAGGGTTAGCAGTAGGTGTATGCCCGAGAGGTACCCGATCAGGTTATCAGTTTCACATTCCCAACGCTATCAAGCCGAACAATAGAAGCAGCCTGCCTAATTATGTTTTCAAATTATGTATAATTAGATGTAATCACAAAAGTGACACTTAAGAATATAATGGATTTGGGGCGCCTGGGTGGCTCCGTCAGTTAAGCGTCCGACTTTGGCTCAGGTCATGATCTCACGGTTCGTGAGTTCGAGCCCCGCGTCGGGCTCTGTGCTGACAGCTTGGAGCCTGGAGCCTGCTTCACATTCTGTGTCTCCCTCTCTCTCTCTGCCCCTTCCCTGCTCATGCTCTGTCTCTCTCTGTCTCAAAATAAATAAATAAACATTAAAAAAAATTAAAAAAAAAAAGAATATAATGGATTATGTTCACAATTAAGTACCTTTGTTTTTCTGCTCCAATAGAAGAATTGCTTTCAAAAGGTTTTGGAAAAGCCATATATTCTGTTTTCCCTGAAGAATTCTGGGCTAATGGTTGCTGTTGTTCAGTGGGTGTCGAAATATTCTGAGAAAAATCTCCAAAATTAGAAGGAAATAAAGGGCTGAAATTCATACCTAATAAATAAAAGCAATGGATAAGACAACAACAAAGTGCCTGAAGACCTAAATATAAAATTAAAAGACAGTTTTAATTAAATGTGCCACTCAAATCCACCAAAACAAAAAACTATTAAATACATTAACATTCATTTGTTCAATCACTGTTTACATAGCTCAGTCCACTAGGTTTTCCACATTGGTGACACAAAAATGGATAATGATCGTCACCCTTCAGAGTTAAAAGTTAGATGTAACAGTACCTGACCTTTATCAAATGACAGGATACTGGACTCTACTGTAGGCATTTACCCGTCACTTTGTTTAATGCTCAAAACAATGCCATGACACAGGTATTGTATTAATTTTACCAGGGAGAAAATCGGCTCAGAGATTATAAACAGCTAGTAAATGCAAGAGCAGTTCAGATCTCAGGTCTGCACAACTCCAAAGCTTTTATTCTTTCCACTCTAATTTAACTGGGAAAACAGACCAAAAATAACCCTTTACCATACAGTGCCATATCAGATGTATTTGAGGGGGCTACTAACAACTCAGGGAGAGAAAGGGGTGAGAAAAGTCTTCACAAAATTACTTTGTGAAGAATGAATAGTCTTCACCCAGAGTTGACACTGGAATGAAGTATATTTCTGCAAAGGAATTACATGTGCAATTATTTATATTATGTTACTTAAAAATCTACTCAAAAAAATGTTTGTTGCCAATATTTATACCCAAGAACTAAAGTGCTTGTTAAATTTGTTAATGCCACTGCTTTTATAATCTTGCTAAGAAAATGCACTGCTCTTTTTATTTATATTCACAGAGCCATCCAGCTCTCCAAACCCTTTTCTCCTCCTATATTCCCTGGCAAACACCTTCAACTCCATTTCCTTCATGACACACTACATCTAACTGATCACCTAATGTATTCTACCTCTAGAATTCTTCTGAATTGCTCCTAGTCCTGTACCCCTCCTGCCAATGCCTTGGACCAAGCCATCATTCTTTCTCTAATATTACTGCAGCAGCATTCAATTTTCTCTTCACCAGCAATATTCTTAGCTCCTCTCTCAAAACTCTGCAACACTATCACTAGTATAATATTCCTAAAATAGAAATCTCATGCTAACCCCCTGCTCAAAATCCTTCAATGGCCCTTCGGGTTGGCCATGGAAAGTCTAAGCTTCTTTGCACAGTACAGAAGGCCTTTGCTGCTCTCCAGCCACATCAATTACTCTTCCCCTGTGATGGCCCTAAACACTAGCCAAACTTAATCACTTCTAAATTCCCCACATGATCTACTGTTTCATTGCTTTGTAACTCTACGTGTCACACTGATTAGAAAGCCCTTTCCTCTCTCATCTCCCTGGAAATAAATTGTGTTCATTCTTTAAATAACATGCTTTCTGAAAGAAAAAAAAAAAAAGAAACCTGCTGACAATTTTTTGCCCCAACAAAGAGCAGACCCCTCACCTCACTTGCATCACTGCTACAGCACCCACGGCATTGTGCTGAGCACCTGACACCCTGAGCTTCCTCACTAGACTCTAAATTTCTTTAAATATTAGTTCTACCCTTCTGAATCCCAGTCACTTATTTGGCATCTGAAATGTTACGGGTGCAGAAAAAAGGTCTGAATAAAAGCCTAAGCTAAATAAATTAAATCTAAGCCTAAGCTAAGCTTCTGTCTAGTTGTGAATCTCCCTACCAAGACATGCAGCTCCTCTAGAAGAACGCTGCTTTAGTCATCTTTACTCCCCTCATGCTCTACGCGGTGCCTGGTGTGTTGCAGTCATGGGAGAGGATCATTCCCTTTCTCCTTGATAAATGGTTGCTGAATAATTCAAAGGTGTAAGACTAAGCAATCTTCATATGCAGTTTGCTTAACTTCATTAGCAACCATTTTAAGTTTTTCACCATAAAGAATCAACACAGATGAGTCTGTAACTTTCTTTGCAACATCAGAAGGGACAGATAAAAATCCATGCAAGAGACAAACAGTATTCCCGAGCACTTTGCATTTATTTTCAAGTTTTCAGTCACTTACCCGGTGCAAACGATGAAAAATTAGTAAACCCAGGTAGGTTAAACAGATTTACAGGCTGGGAGGGAAAGCTGAAAGGACAAAATAAACTGGGAGAAGAGGTGTGAGATGCACCACTGCTTCTTTCCTGGCTTCCGGGTTTTTCTGGGTGCTGAGTTTGTTGGCGCATAAGTTCATTTAGCATTTGTTTCAACCTGTAAATATTTAAGAAGTCAGTTAACTTCTAAGTCAGTTATATTATCTTCTGTTTAAAGTAGGTTTAAAGAAAATACATGTAAAAAGTGATTCAAAACATGCAGTAGAAATGGCCTGTTTTGAGAGTGACAGCAAACATCTGCTTGTCCTGCAGGCTTACTTCAGTAACTTGGCCTTTGGAACAAGAAGTGCACTTGTCACTTCGATCAGACAGTAAGCAGAACTCTAAGAAATTGACAGATTTTTGATGCTGGAAGCTTCACAGAGGTATAATTTACATAGCATATAACTCACCTAATAGAAGCATAAAGTTGAATCCTACAAATTTTTAAAACCAAAAGTCTATGGTATTAAAAGAGAACATTGGGCAAGTCACTGTTTATAAAATCCTCAGGAATTGAAAATGTATGAGTATTCAATTTTGCTCCTGTCCTTTTCTCCCAGAAGGTAACTAGAAAACCCCTGCTCAGTTTTAGCATTTTCCATACAGATCTACTGCTTCTAATCACAGATTACCTTTGCACGTTATTCTGTTGCCACGTCAGCTGAGTATAGCACTGGTTCAACTGGTGCATTATAAGGTGTACTTGAGGAGACGCAACATTGCTGGGCATGACACTGTAGGGACCCGTGAGAAGAGTTTGTAGCAGACAAGATAACGTCTGTGGAAAGAAAAAATGTCCTAACAGTTACTGATGACTTGAGAAAAAATGGGCAACGGTTTAGAAGCAAGGTATAAAAAATTTACTTTTGTAGTAAAACTTTACCTGCTGGTCTTGCATCAAAGTCTGACAAATATTGACACTGAAATCCAGTTGTTTCTTTAGCTGATTGATTTGTTCTTGCCATTGTTCTTTCTCCTCCACATAAGAGAGTTCCGACACCCAACGAAGGTTTTCTTGGCGCTGCATGCTGATATTCTGCTGTCTTGTCTTGGCTAAAGGACGGTAATTTCCATCTGCTGAAAAAGGGCGACTGTTCTTCCACCTGACACAGATTTAAAGCATTAGGTCATCGTATGTAATTACTTGGTTTTTAAAATCTGGCAAAAAACTCCTGATACTGTGGTTCACAGAGCAGTATTTTCTTAAGATCAAAGTTTAAGTTCAAAGGACTCAAAAAGTATAGAAAATGAGGGGGAGGTTGAGGGAGGGAGAAAGGCAATGCCAGACTTCTAGCCTTGTGCAATTATCATTTGTAAGTTTTTTCCACTCTTTTTTTACTTAAGTTTTACACAGAAGTGTCCACAGAATCCTGTACTCTGCAAAATGAACATTTTATTACAAGCATGTTTCCACTCTTCATGCTTTAAACTTAGCCACATGACATTCCATCAAGTGGAACTACTTAACCATCTTTTATTCACGAAACATATTTTACTGTTAGAAATAACAATGTAATGGATATTTTGTTGACAGGCCTTTGTCACCATCGATGATTTTTAGTTTTGCTTAATTCCCCCAAACAGGAGCAAAGATCAAAGCTTATGAATCTTGTTCCAGTCTAGTTGGGATCTACCTTGGCAAAACTCTCACGGTACAATAAAAAATGTATTTGGTCTTTATCCCAGGTGCCTGGCATAGAGCTCCCAAACCCTAGGCATCTCCTGAGAGGTAGAAGGTCTTTGCTACTCATTCAACCATAGCTAATGACTCTTGGCAGGCACTAGATAGTTTCATGATAAGGGCAAGTCACTAAAAAATCAACTAGGTGTTTACAGGGTTGGAACTTTCAGCACCATCTTCAACTTCGAGAGACAGGAGGGGCTAAAGATTGAGTTTAATCAGCAATGGCCAATGATTTAATCAATTGTGCCTATGTGACGAAACTGCCACAAAAAACCCTTAACAGCTGCTTAGAAGAGCTTCTGGGCTGGTGAACATATTGAAGTGCAGGGAAGGTGGCGCACCCAGAGGACATGGAAGTTCTGACCCCATGCCCCACCCATTCCTTGCCCTCTTTCATTTGGCTTTTCCTGATTTGCACCGTTTATAACAGGCAAGTAAATGTGCTTTTCTGAGTTCATGAGTTGTTCCAGCAAATTATGAAACCTAAATAGGGCTTGTGGGAACCCCCAAATTTTTAGCAAAGTCAGACAGAAGTGTGAGCATGTGGAGACTTGGGATTACAACTGGCATCTGAAATGAGGGCAATCTTGTGGGACTGAGCCCTTGACTTGTGGCATCTGCCCTAATTCTAAGTAGTTAGTGTCAGAAATGAATTGAATTGTAAGAACACCACGCTGGTTCAGAGAATCATAGAAGCACTTAGTGTCACAAAGATGTGAAACATCAGGAATTAAGCCAAAAGTTAAAACGGTGAAACTAACCTATTCTTAGTTTCTTTTACATTATAAGAGTTTTGATTCACACTGTTAGGAGGATACATTGAAAAGTTATCATTGGAACTGGCATCTTGCTCTTCTTCTTCCTCTTCATCTGTCCGAACAATTCCTTCAGAAAGGTAACCATCTTCATCTCCTTCTTCATCTAGTGCACACTGAGTAGAACCTCCCCAAGTTGCCATTGTTCTAGAGATTAAGAGACAAAAAGTAAGAGATCATTCTAGAGATCAGCTAAATACGTTACCACCTACTATGTGCCACACATTGTACCATATGTGTACATATACATATGTATACTTATACATAAGCATAGATGTACTGATCTATACAATTTCACTTAATCATAGTAATAAAATGGATGGTACTCTTTCCACTGCTGTTATACAGAATATGTTTACTCTGCCTTCCACAAAACAATCCTTCAAATAAATTAAAATAGTAATCATAACCCCCTGAACATTTTTCCTAAACGCCCTTCAATTTTTAACTTGTCCTTGAGTGACAGTTTTCTAGATCAGAGCTGTCCAAAAGAACTTTCGGCAAGAGTAGTAATGATCTATGTACGTGGATCCAATACAGTAAACACTAGGTACACATGGCTAATGAGCATTTAAAATGTGGCTGGTGTGACTGAGAAAATGAGCTATTTTTTTTTAATTAAAAAAATTTTTTTTTTAACATTTATTCATTTTTGAAAGAGAGAGCACAAACAGGGGAGGGCTAGAGAGAGAGGGAGACAGAGAATCCGAAGCAGCTCCAGGCTCTAAGCTGTCAGCACAGAGCCTAACGCAGGGCTCGAACTCACAGACCACGAGATCATGACCTGAGCCGAAGTTGGCCGCTTAACCGACTAAGCCACCCAGGCGCCCCTAATTTTTTTTTAATTTTAATAGGTATAGGCAATGCAGCAGCTGCCATACTGGAAAGCACAACTCTATATGTACTTTTTAATTTAAGTTTACTTATTTAGTTAGAGACAGAGAGAGAGAGAGAGAGGGAAACGCACACAGGGGAGGGTCAGAGAGAGAGGGTGAGAGACAGAATTCCAAGCAGGCTCTGCATTGTCAGCACAGAGCCCCACACGGAGCTCGAACTCATGAACCATGAGATTATGACCTGAGTGGAGATCAAGAATCAGATGCTTAACCAACTGAGCCACTCAAGCGCCCTGGAAAGCACAATTCTAGAGCCGTGGTTCCCAAACCTAGATGCTGATCAAAACTATCTAACTTTTCTGAAGTTTAGATGTGTGTTACTCAGAACAGAAAAAAAAACACTGTAGGTATAATTTGATAAATAAAGTACAGTTTGGGACTTCAAAATAGGAAAAGTTCTTCTAAGAGGAAGAGAATAAGGTTTGATGCAATGTTCCAGAAATGCCATCTGAGGATATCAAAAGGTTAGGTCCCAACAAACTTGAATTTCAAAATGCTAGCTCTGAGGGGCACCTGGGTGGCTCAGTCGGTTAAGCATCTGACTCTTGGTTTCAGCTCCAGTCGTGATCTCATGGTTCCTGAGTTTGAGCTCCGTGTGGGGCTCCACTCTGTGCAGAGCCTTCTGGGAATTCTCTCTCTCCCTCTCTCTCTACCCAGCCCCTGCTCGCTCTCAAAAAATATATATATATGTATAATAATAAATTTAAAAATAAATAAATTTAAAAATAAATAGAAAATGTTGACTCTGAATACTCCTATATAGATAACTAACCAATCTTACAGATGGCCAATTTTTAAGAAATATTCTAAATATGGAGATTTCAAATGTGAACCCTAAAATCTAAATGTTTCATGTAATAAAACCTTTCCTAACTAATCATTAGGAAATTTACAAACAGGAGATTTTTAAGAAAAAACATGCTCATTTCTGGCCTGATAGGTAAGTACTATAAAGTAACAAACATTTTGCTTTTTTAAGCTTAAAACATAACTAAGAAAATACGGCTTATATACTCAAGAAAATCTGTATCACCATTTGATCAAGTGCCTTAGTTATTAAAAAAAAAAAAAAAAAAAAAAGAGGTGACGCTATGAGAAGTTAGAACAGGAAACAGCTGGATTTAGTTAAATTGAACCACTAAGGTGATGCTCAAACACTAGCCTCCAGGAAACAGCAGATGTGTGCTGAGAGGGGAAATGAAGCTGCCCATCCTACATGCCTTAGGTAGGTAATGTTAAGAAAAAGACTGAAACATCACTTACTTTTCCGTTCTACTCTGCTGAGGCGTACACAGGTTCTCAGATCCATCACTTCTCAATGAAATAGCCACTGGAGATGTAGTTTCAGCTAGACCTTGTCTCCTCTGATGTTCAGCCATCAGAGCTTCAAGCTGCTTTCTTCTCTGTCTTAGCTCTTCCCTTAACATCTCATGTCTTCGCATCTCTGACCACAGCTGTTATTTTAAGTCAGTCAAGTTACTATAATATACTTGGATTTGTTTTAGCCTTAAAGAATGTAAGACAAAGAGTTCTGTTCTCCCTCTATCCTTTTTACACTAAGATATCCACAGTTAAAATAATATTTTTGTGATGAGAGAAAACGAGGCAATCAATTCTTAATAAAAACAAGTAGTAGCCAAATACAATGCGTCAACTATTTAGAGAAAGTTATGATGTTTTCTACAAATCACACACAAACAAAATGGAAAAGAATAGGTCTTTCTAACAGAAATGATTAGTGTTCATTGTAACTACCCCTTAAACACAATTCTGCCAAATATTTGCTAATAAAGAACAAGACTATTTTGAAAAGATCCCAACTTAATGACTTTGGGAAGGAAAAAAAAAAACACTAAAAGACAAAACAGGCTGCATTTAAAAACATGTTCCACAGATACTCAGTTTTCCTTCTTTAAGACGTGATGTAAGACTCAGGAACAACAGTACAATATACAATACCTCATTATCTACTACTGAAGGATCTTCAGGCTCAAAACCAGATTTGCTTGTACTGGTTTCATTTCCATTAACAGCTGGGGTTGAAGTAACAGCTGGGATATATTTTTTTGTGGGACAATTACCCGCACTAGTGGCTGACAGCTAAAAAAGGATTAGTAAAAACTATTATGAGGAATTAAAGCAACTGTGTAAATTTCATAAAAGCAGTTATTTCACCATTTCACTGGGGCTCTAATACTGTATTTAATTTGTCATTACCAGACCTCAATTGACATCTTGATCCAAAGAAAACCTGACATAAGAAAACAAAGATGAAAACACAGGATAAAGCTGAAGACTAGCAGCCAACCCTCAGGAACGACAGAGACAAGAAGGATAAAATGTTACCATGGAAAATTTCAAATACTCAACCCAACTCTGATATGCATCCCTCTGGATATTATTTAGACTATGGAGAAGGGAAAAAGGATTAGATAAGGTAGAAGAGGTTAGGAGAAACATAATTTGATGTGTTTCCCTTTCACTGAAAACAAAACCTGACTGAAGAATAAAGGTAACCAAAACATTTTAAGAAAAATCTCGAAAAGAACTGGTGTTCCCTTCCTGTATCAACCTTATTCCCACTCCTGATTACGTGACATGGTCAAAGTTTGCTCATTCTCCGTTCTAGTTCAAAGATCCATACATACAGTACTATTTAACATGCAAACTATAGATAAAATATTTTAATTGATTTCCTTAGATAATTCATGATGGTTTAAGGGCCTTCTTATATAATTTTAGGCCAATACAAGATGGAAACGTTACTCCCTTAAAGGCAAAGCTCAAACCAGAATGTTTTAATATAATAGTTATTAATACTTATGTTCTGAATCTAAAGCTGCCTAGTCCAGGGGCGCCTGGGTGGCGCAGTCGGTTAAGCGTCCGACTTCAGCCAGGTCATGATCTCGCGGTCTGTGAGTTCGAGCCCCGCGTCAGGCTCTGGGCTGATGGCTCAGAGCCTGGAGCCTGTTTCCGATTCTGTGTCTCCCTCTCTCTCTGCCCCTCCCCCGTTCATGCTCTCTCTCTCTCTGTCCCAAAAATAAATAAACGTTGAAAAAAAAAAAAAAATTTAAAGCTGCCTAGTCCAAGTGAAAAGATCAAAGTAACAAAGTCAATTCCTATAAGCTATCTTTCACAGTGTAAATGTAGATCCCTAACCTCTTTCGTAAGTTCATCCATTTCATTAATCATAAAACTGATACAAACGTTATCACGTCAGTACTAGAAAAAGAGTACTTTAAATGACATTAGGTTTTAAATATCTTTTTTTCAAACAAATGGGAAAAAAAAGTTCCTAATTACCTGTAGGTCAGGACATGCCTTTTGCAATGCTTGAATTTTCTCTTGAATCCCAATCAGCTTCCTTCTTTCTTCCTGCAAATGTTTGAGCTCTCTCTGTTGCTGCTGTAGTTTAGCCTCATAAAATTTCTCTCTATAATTAAATTAACATTATCATATTTGCAGACTCCAATAAATCTTATAACATTAAGCATGATCTAATACAGTACCCATTCGAGTGTATATAAAAAGCACTCAATTTTTATTAAATAAAGACCATGAGCTTAACATACCTTGCCTTTTCATTTATTCCAGCATCTTTCTGTGTTTTACTGGTATTTCCTCTAGTGTTATTTGCATTCTGTTTGTTGCCTTCTTCTGCTGGGTAGAAATCATCCAAATTTGAAGTATTGGCAGAGATAACCCCTTGATCTGTTGCATCATCATCCTAAAAAAAAAAAAAATCATTAAATTAAAATAATCTTGATATCTAAAGACATTGTCCAATGCATACCTTAAGTACCACTATTCCGTAAAATTTATGTAACATAAAAAGAAGTAGATTAATAAGTACATGATTTTTTGAGAGCACTGAAGTTCATCCTCTACCAATGGCAGGAAAAGAAGTACTAAGACAACAACAAAAAGGTACATTTATAATCTGAATTGCCAATTACCCAATAATGACAAATATTAAGTTGTCTTTTCTTATTTTGACCAGATACAGAGCTGTCAAAGAAAAGCTTTGTAAAGAATATGAAAAAGATCAAAAACACACTATCGGATCTGGGAACTCTTGATATTAGGTAATTTTTCTTAAAATGTAATTTTTACATTAACAATTTCAAATAATCAATGTCTACTGTCACTTGCTTAAAATTTCCTATTCTCTCACTTTAGTCTTCAGTTTGCCAAACTGGTGCCAATAGCTAATAATACAAAGACTAATGAGAATATCTCACATCTGTCCTAACTACTGGAAAAACAACTAAAGTTTTTACCTTCCTAACAGTAGGTCCAAATCTACTGTTTAAATTAATGTACGTATTAAGGTGCTGGGGGGGGGTGGTTTCTGGGGAGTGAACTACTACATTTTCTTAAAAAACATTTAATTCTACATAATTTTATATTTACTCATGCTTTCTCTGAAGACCTCAACT
Organism: Felis catus; assembly: GCF_018350175.1. NCBI lineage: Eukaryota > Metazoa > Chordata > Mammalia > Carnivora > Felidae > Felis > Felis catus. The sequence continues at coordinate 20,610,684 of NC_058371.1, forward strand.
GAAACTTTAACCTTTGTAAACATCGTTTTAATAAAACCTTAAAGAGTTAGTGGTGACTCTTAATTATAACACTGGTTAGCCAATTTTAAGTTTGTAAATGGGTATTATCTGGTCTTCTTAATCTAAAAACGTAATTCATTACTAGTATGGATAAGAAACTGCAAAGAAACTGAGTTGAGACACAAGAATAGAGAGGCTGCATGAGGCCTTTCCACATAATAAATAGAAAAATTAAAGTTCAAGAAAAAATACAAAACTGCCGTAAGTTACAGAAGGCCATGAGAGGGTGCCTGAACAACTGAATGATATCAACTCCAACACTAAAAGAAAGTAACTGACTCAAGAATTATTTCAAGAATTATTGTTTTGACACACAGTTCTTTCAGTCAAGCAGTATTTACCTGTACCATAGCAACAAGATCTTGTAATTGTCTAAGTTTCTGTTTTGCAGCCATAAGTCTATTGATCTTCTGTTCAAATTCAGCATCTTCTGGAGCCTCATCAACCAAACTGCTCCTATGACTAGTTAACGAAGCCCCACTGACTCCCTCATCTTCTGCTTCTTCCTCCTCTTCCTCATCATCTTCACCTTGTGCAACATGAATCCCCTGTTCTCCTTCTCTATTATAGTGACAATCTGTTGGAAGCATGTATAATTAAAATCAGTAATTGAACTTAAGAACAGTACTAATGAAATAAAATACACTTAGAAAAAACAGTATGTCAAAGTTATCATCAGTAGTCAATCATACCTAAAGAAGGAGGCATGTTTAGAGCCCTTATGTTGGTAGCAGATCTGTTGTTAATTTCACAATTAGAATTGCCTGATCTCCCCTCTCTATTATTAGAAACACACTGTGCATTAGAATTGCTATTTACTTCATTCCAAGTGGCAGCTACTTGTGGATTTCTAAAAGAAAGAAAACAGCCTGATGTTATTTATAGAAATAAATAAATAAATAAATAAATAAATAAATAAATAAATAAATAAATAAATAAATAAATTTTCCAAGTTTTAGAACTGCTGATAAAATAATTCCAAACTAAGATCATCACTGGCTATTATTCCATTTAAACTCATACTGTGAATAACTGGCTCTTGCATTTCATAAACTTCTATTAGGAAATTTAAAAAGAAAACATCCAGAAAATCAAAATTATACCTAAAAATAAAGAGGGAGGAAAATGTTAAGATACTTCTTATGGTTTACCTGCATTTGATCTAACAAATAGCAAATTTACTAAACTACTGTACTCCATGCTTCTCTATTTGTTTATCTTTACAGGGCAAGTAAGATTATACTGGCCAAAATAGTAGACTTAAGCAGACTTACAGGAGAAAAGCTTAAATAAAAAGCAAATAGCACTCTTTTGAGGGTTTTTTGTTGCATATTAGAAATATCCAAGTAGAAGGAACACGTCAGAAAAACAAAATTGTTACCGAAGGTTAGTAACAGGCTCAGAGTTTTCACGTTCAGAATCATACTCTGACTCTTCAGTTTCTTCATCTTTTGTGTTTTCATTTACAGCATCTGTCATCATATCTGATGTTTGTTCATAATAATGAACTAATTCTCTTAGTTCATTCAATCTCTTTCGAACTTCATTTAACTTCCTGATAAACAAAATATAAAATATATATACATATATATAAAATAAAATACCCATTTCAGCAAAACATGCAGTATTCTCATATACAAGCAGCCAATACAAACAAAATTTAGCCCGAGTCAAACATCCAGGGGGCGTGACTATAAAGTAATGAACTTAATTTCAAGGATACCTTTCTTACTCAGTATGTCACCACTCTATTTTCTAATGTCATGTTAGGGACAAAAGCTTTAAAACAAAAACTTTCAATGGGGCATCTGGGTGGCTCAATCGGTTAAGCATCCAACTTCGGCTTAGGTCATGATTTCACAGTTGGAGGGTTCGAGCCCCATGTCAGGCTCTGTGCTGACAGCTCAGAGCCTAGAGCCTGCTTCAGATTCTGTGTCTCCCTCTCTCTTTGCCCCTCCCCGACTCATGCTGTTTGTCTCTGTCTCAAAAATAAACAAACATTAAAAAAAAAATTTTTTTTAAGTGTTCACTTGAAGCAGAGTTGGTTTCTTAATCAATAGTGAAGTAGTAAGTATTCAATTCAAATACTACTTCTCAGGCAAATCAGTGATGTAGGCATTACGAAGCATTTATAGAAGGCTCCTGATTTGAAACATATAGAGATCTATACAGTGTATAATAGGTTTACCCAAATTATTAAATTTGTAGAGTTTCCATTAAGTGCCAGAAACTAGGCCAATGTTTTTTAATGTGTAAAATACCTTTATGAATAGGTATATTATTATCCCTATTTTGCAGATGAAGAAACAGAGGCTTAATGAGTATAAGTTATTGTCCATGGTCACACAGCCTTCCTTGTGAGGTACAATTTCAAGGCTTTCTGATTCTAGAGCCTGAACTCTGAATTTAGAATCATTTGAATATTAAAACATTTTAATGTAATACCAGCTATTTCTAATCCTTTAGGTGGAAAATGGGAATGCATTAGCTCACAAAAATTATCTGTATTACAATGTCACATTTCTCTTGGACAACTCAAAGAATGCAGTATCACACACACAGTTTCTACCACCTCTTAACAATTCTAATTTATCATAATAAATAAATTCAGTTTTTCTAGAATTTTCAACAATCCAAGAAAAAACCCATAATTTATCTCCATTATTCAATTCTAATCTATGTAAACAATGTTTGTAAAAATGTTTTACTGGAGTTTTTCGGTTGGATTCAGATGTCCTTCATTTTCACTCTCATTCTGAGCAGCTAGAGAAGCAACAGGATAAGGAACAGATGACGTGAGGCTACTGGCTTCTCCACTGACTGGTGCTAAGCCGGTGGGGGCAGAGGGAGCCACAGCTGTGCTTCTCTGATCCACACTTCTCTGTGGAGAAGCTGAGGAAGGCACAACTAACAAACAAACAAAGGATGAGCTACCATAAATAAACAAATACGGCATCAAGTAACAGTTGGCTTACATATGAAAATAAAAAGTAAAAAATCATTAACATCTTAAATTCTGCAGATTTCAATTTTAGGAACTTCAGGACAGAGCAGACAGGCCACTTGTTCATTAACATGTTCCTAACCAAACACCACAAACTTAAAACAGCAAGAAAACAGTAAGGAAAGACAAGGTGGAAATCGACAAGAATTAGGATATTCCACTTTAAAAAGTAACCAGTATACTCTCCTGATAAACCTGATTCTAGGTTAAAGTGACTGTAGTACCTTCATACCATGAAATACAGACCAGCAATAAAATTTTCTAATTAGATGATGGCTAACCTTCTATAGTCCTTGAACTATATGTTAATTACTTTTCAGTCCACCTGGACCAAAGATACCTTATGCCTTTAAGGGCAATGAATGGATATTAAGAATCTTTGCACTTTTCTATCTCCATCACTTCAAAACTATTGTCATTTATCTTTCTCACAGGGACGACCATCATTATTTGTTGCTCACATTATCAACTGCTACAGCTGGTTTCCAGCAGTCTCTTCGCTCTATTCCTTAACTGTTCTATCTTTTGCTGCTGCTTTCAGTTTCCCAGTGTGAAAAAAAAATCACTTTTTAAGAGTCATCAGTAGGCAGGGTGCTACTTTTTTTATGTATATAAAACTGACTACAAGGCCTTGAGTACAACTTTCAAAGTTTAAATTTTTCTTAGTTGTGTTCATCTGTATAGGAAGGATAAGCATTGGGATTAGATTATACTCTGGAAGAGGAGAGACCGGCAGAGGTTAGGGAAAAGAAAGGAGGATGTTTCAGGCAGTAATACTAAGTTTTGGCATGGGGGGGGGGGCAGTAGACAAATAGGAGATGGGTAAAAAATAAGGAACAGGGACTCCAAAGATGTTTCTTCTATCCCTGTCTTTAGTAAGAGAGCAGCAGGAATGCTGAATGATGACCAGCTGGTGTTGATCCTACTAATAATCAGTTTCTCTTGCTAGAGCTCCTATTACTGACTGTTTTTAGGTAAGAGAAAGGGACCAGGCTTGAGGTGTCAAGACAGCAACTGAGGACTATTTGAGAGCGGCCGAGTAAGACATCTGTGGAGCAGAAAAGTGGTTCCCATAGTATAACTAGTTCAACTATGCTCTTCCTACTATACCCACCTAAGATGACTATTTATATATTTCAAAAAAGTTACCAAGTTTTTATAGGTTATATAGCCTGTAAGTTATAAACTATGTAAGTTATACGTTTTCTGCACTAAACCCTATGTACTACATAAGTTTTTCGTGTCTCATTTTTTTGGTATACTTTCTAAATCTGTTTCGTACTTTTTAAATCAAAGTACTAATTTGGGTTAGTATTCCTTCAAAGGAAAATGTGAATATGCTAAAAAAATCCAGTATATGTCCAAGTACCTAATAGTTTACCTTCTCTTTTTGTTTCCCCCAAATCAAAATCCTACCAATTTTTCAAAGCCCAACTTTATTCTTTCCCTTTACTGAATTATAGAACACATCGACCATCTATCTGGTTATCATCACAGATTGCCTTGCATCTTAAAAACTTTCCCCATGCAAGTCCTATCTCCCCTCAAATACTGTCATTTTCTTGAGGAACTATGAGTACATTCGTTCACCAGGTATTTACTAAATAACTATCAGATGCCAGCACATACACTCATGGGTCTTCCACCTATCCTTGCTGAACCAGATTTACTTACATGATGAGTTGTTCAGATGCTGATCTCGAAGTGTATGAAGTTCTCCAAGCAGTTTGTCCATTTTTTGTTTCTTTTCCTGTAATACTCTCATTTTGCTAAAAAGCTGTACTTTCTCATCAGGTAAGTGCTCTGAAACAGATGGATTCCTGCTCTGGGAAACCTCCCTAGTTAATGAAAGACTTTCTGCCTGTCTTCTATTGTCTGGAACAGTTGGAGGCTTATTTAAAAATAAAAAAAAGAAGAAGAAGACCAAAGCAATTAAAGGTTTCATTCTCATTTTAAAAAAGCATAAACATTCTTTCTAAAAAGTGATAAATATTTGCCGAGATTGTGCTGGTGGGTAAGTATATGCCTTTCCATACTATTTTCCCAATGTGCCACTGTAACATATATATGGTTTTATGGTCACACATAACTAAATTAAGGCTAGAAATGTCATACGTTATATGAACTTTCAAAAATCTCATTTTCTCTCTTGCCATCTTTTTAGAATCACCATCATGAACTTTAATTTCCGAACCTATCAGTTTTTCCTACCACTTCTTTCCACTAAGGCTTGGGAAATCATAAAATGAATAAACCACCATTAAGCTTAAATTTTAACTTCTGCTACATTTGCATCAATTTTTTTAAGACAAATATAAGATTACAGATATAGCTAAAGCTCTAGACATACCAACCCCCAATCTCATTACTCTCTCCAGATATAAACACAATCTTGAATTAGGTTTCTACCATCCTCACATACGTTTACATTTTATTACACCTACAGAAAATATACATCCTTTATGCATTTTTACACCTCAGCCAAGTGGTACCCTTCTTAAACTCGCATTTTTCATTTATTAACTCTGGCTCACTTACTGTAACTGGTTATAGGATTTAACTCTATGCATATATTATAGTTTATTAATCCATTTTCATGTTTATGGACATTTAGATTGTTTCTAGTTTTTTGCTATTAACAAATTGTTGCCATGAACACTCATATATATCTCCTTGTGAACACATGAAGAATCTAAGATGGGGCACTGCAGGGTCACCAGAAAAATTGACTGCTCAATCATTCTTGAAAGTAGCAGACCATATTCATTTATTGTCATCAGGTCAGCTGACAGAAGACACTTCGTCTTCATACTCGATTCCAGTGAAGAGATATTAATTCACCCTTTCTTACTCAAGGCCCATAAACTGAAATGGTGTATTTATATCATTATTTACAAGTCATTAAATTATAACTTAATAACTCTGAAATTAAACTTAGGAACCTTCTTCAAAATTGTTAGTAAAGTATCATAAAGGCACAGATTCAGATATAACTTAAGTTTTAGAGGTTATGACCATTAGAATATTCGAGAGGAAAAAAGAACATATTATCTAGTAGCACAGAAGGAGAAAATTTCACTTATCACTACATTCAAGGCAGGTTTTCCTCTAATTTAGTGTTTCTCACAGTATAGCCCCCAGACTACCAGCAGTAGAATCACATGGTGGGAAAGCCCACCTCAAATGAATGAGTCATACACACTTTTGGAGGTGAGGGGAACCCAATGACTAGAAAACTTTTTTTTTTTTTTTTTTAATAATCATAACAGGTGAATTTATGCTCAGTGAAATTTGGGAACCACTAGTTTAATTAATGTAATTTTAAACTCAACTATACTAAAAAAATTAAGTTACCTGAGAATCACGAAGCTGATTATGAAAACGCTGAATCAAGTCATTCAATTCCTCGTTTAGTTCAGACGTGATACTAACTCCAGATAGGCTACCTGCTGTTTCTGTTACAACTGGAAAGAAAATTAACAACTATTCACTAAAGCAAATAAATTAAATTTTAATTTAATTTAAAATTTCAATCTGAGAAGCTAAAAATAAATTCTGAGAGAAAAACAGGAATTAAAAAAAAAAAATCTAACCTAATTTATAACTAGTTAACTCTCAGATTTATCTCCCAACCAATCATTTTAATAAAAATTTCCATCTAACCTGAAAACAAAAAGACCCAGAAAACTCCAGTATAGTGGTTCATCTTTTTCTACTCCATCATTCAAGGAGAAACACTGCTACATCCCAATTAAGAATAGTGACTCAAAGGAGTAGGGAGAGGACAGGCCAATCAGATTGGGTTGGGGGACTGGCAGGGAAAGTGGTTAATCTGAAAAAGCACAGCTAATACAGTCAGGTCTCAATCCCTACCTCCCCAGACAGAATCAATGATCTAATACAGGGCTGGCAAACATTTCATAAAGATTCAGATGGTACATATGTTAGGCTTTGTGGAAATACAGTTTTTGTCTCAACTACACAATTCTGCCACTGCAGGGAAAAAACAACCACAGACAATAAATACATAAATAGACACAGATATATTCCATGAAACTTTATTTTATAGAGTGGGTCAAACCCAGCTGGCCATAGCTTGCTGACCCGTGTGACAGAACAGGTAATTTACTGAAGTTGTTGCTTAGGACACAACTAACTGCAAGACCATGGTTCTTACCCTCCTATGGCAATATTCCTGAGGCAGTATTCAGATGATAATTTCGATAACAGTCACTGTTCTACTACCAACCACTCCATGCTCATCCTCTCTAGCTCTAAAAGAGACACTGGCTATAAACTGTTTCTGTTCTAAAGGAAAATACTAGCTTTCTCAATGAGAAATTAGAATTTCAGGGTTAAATAGAATCCCAAGTATCTAGTGCAAACTCTATTTTGAAAACAATGAAATTACAGTATAGGTAACTAACACACACTTAACTAACACATACCCACTAGTTCAGTAAAGAACAATTCTTTCCCATAACAATTACTTTGACTTGCTTACATACCAGAAGATTAAATATTACCATTCTGGTTTTTCATACAAGAAGCAATGTTTAAAAATTACTAAAATTATTTTTGAAATAGTATGTAAAAAAAGTTTACTCTTAAACTCCTGTTCATTCTACTCCTGGTGCCTGCCTCATAGTACACTTTAAAGAAAAAGAAATAAGTTCATATATTCAGAAAAAGACCCCTGACCTAGAATTCAAGAGATGTGATTTTACTAATATTCCATGTAAGTGTAAGCAAGTCACAAACTCTGTTAGAGCCGCTTCTCTACAACATGAGCCTAAGAAATAAATGCTCCAGGGGCGCCTGGGTGGCGCAGTCGGTTAAGCGTCCGACTTCAGCCAGGTCACGATCTCGCGGTCTGTGAGTTCGAGCCCCGCGTCAGGCTCTGGGCTGATGGCTCAGAGCCTGGAGCCTGTTTCCGATTCTGTGTCTCCCTCTCTCTCTGCCCCTCCCCCGTTCATGCTCTGTCTCTCTCTGTCCCAAAAATAAATAAACGTTGAAGAAATAAATGCTCTGGTGACGAACACACAATTTCGTGATAATTAAATGAGATGATGTGAATGTAACTATGTGAAATAACATAAGTATCACAGGCAAGTCTCTGAAATCTAAAACTTGAAAAATATTTAAACTATTTAGAACATTAGTCATTAGCCTTTACCTGGTATTAGTCATCATTTAAATATTGTTTTATTCTAAATTATCTATTTCCTAAAATATGAATGTAAAAGCTAATGATACTCTGAACTTTACAAGAGAAAAATGGGTTCAAAATGCATATTAATTATGATATACTACACTACATATATGATACACAATTATGTAATTATTACAAAGGAGTAAGTTACTTGCGAGTCATGATGTTCCTTATGAAAACGCAAAATTAAATTATGTATAACAGGGATCAGAGGGCTCAGCCACTGGGCTAGGTATGGATAGCAGCATAAAATGAGTAATAACAGGATGACCTCAGTGAAGACCTAACATAAAAGAGCCCACAGGAAATAAATTATTAGACTGGGATGACAGACTAGAAAATATCCCTTAGTTTTACTGAGTTTTAACAGGTAACAAGTGGTTTTCAACATAATGAGAAACTCAAGAGGTTTGAAGATGATGAAACAAACTATAAAATTAGACTCCACACTGAAGAATTCAACACAATTTCCACCTAAATGATAGACACATGGCTGTGACAGAAGGGAAAATGAAAAAAACATTTCTGAGTCTCAGGAAGACTATACAAGATATAAATTCAGTAAAAAGGAACTAGTGCACACCACTGGGTATCTAACTGAAATAACAGAGCTACTGCTAACATCAGAAGCTAAAGAAGCTCTTCAGATTTATTCACTGCCTCACTTTTAGGGTTTTGACCTTTCCTAGGGAGACAAGAAAAGTATGGCAATCCCAGGTGAATAAAGTACAACAGGTGGAAAAAAAAACAACCCATCAAGAGCCCTATTAGTGTGAGGTACAAAAACAGAACTGCAGCCTGTCCCTTTTACCTCTTGAGGGTGCTCTCTGATGAAAAGGAGAGCAGGCTGGCTGTGGGCCTGGTACAGTATGACGGCCAGGAGCTGTCCCTGCAGCCTTTTCTGCATAACCAGAGAAAGCACAGGACAGGGTAAGCCTCGTATGTAGGTTTCTAGTCAACAATCAAGATCTGGTTATCTAATAACCAGCATCCACCTTGCAAGACCATTATTAACCGAGCCTTGCTTTTATCAACATGCTAGCCTGCAGCATACCAGAATCGTCCATCACAGCGATAGCTTGCTCAGCTTTGTGCTGCAGAGCGAGAAGAGCGGCCTGTCGTCCCTGCAGGGCTCGCAGCTGCTCCTGCTGCTGTAACATCCTTTTTAATAAGTCATGCTGTTTCTTCAAATTTTCTATCTCTTCCATAGGTTCCTGCTGAGGATCTCTGGCCTGGAAAATAAGATCAACAATACTTGTATCTGATTATTAAAATTCATGTTCCCGTTTCAACTACTAATGGCAAAGTACATATGTAGATGATAAATTAGTATTAAACACACAACCCTCGATACAGTTTTAGTAGACTTGAAGAAAAAGATTTAAGAAAAAAATGATGACACAGAGAGAGCCTGCCGTATTAAGAGTTAGGTAGTTAGGTAATTTCACAGTAAAAGAGCATAATCAATGGCTTAGCATGAAGAGGAATTAACCAAGGGGGAGAAAAAGGAGTACAAAAAAGTTACAAAGAGCTAAACACACACACACACACACACACACACACACACACACACACACACGAGATCCAAGCCTTACAGAAAAGGAAGAACAAACAAATCATACCAGGTTAATTAATGCCCTAAAAAAAAATATCCCTGCAGAAGATCAGGCTAAAAAACATTCTGCCTCACTTCTGGAAGTGACGTTAAAAAACACTAATAAAACAAAAACAAACCCACTATTTTCTGAGGACAGAAATTTTAGAAACACATTTATTTGATAATCAGACATGAAACAATTTAATTTACTTGCATCTCATTTTATAAACATAAAAATAAGACAGAATATATTTTGTATCAAAGATATCATTATGTTTTCTTTTAACATATGCTCATTTAGCAGAGTCTGAGAACATTAAATCCTTTGAAATTCCCCCCAAATGCTACCATTTTGCCTAAAAGTAGAGGAACAAGATTAAACAGGTGCCACTTATAAGAAATCACAAAATTTTTAAACATTAATCTTAAAACCACTGAAATGTAACCCAATAAGAAAAACTGAAAGTCAATTAAGCAAAGAGACCAATTTAAATACAACTTGGAAAAAAAAAAAAAAAGCCAAATTACATATGAAATGTATATATACCATATTGGTATTTTTCATTATTGATTTGTCTTTTTAAAAATCTTGTATTTTAAAAGTTTAATGATTTTACCTAATATTTACATAGAGTATTTCTATTAGAAACATTTAGTCACTTTTAAACTTGCACTGCTACCAAATTTTGGTTGGAGTTATGTAGATTTTAAATGAATAATCCCCCCCCCCCCCACTACCAAAGTTATTATCTCTATGTGATTCCTGTATAAATTACAGAAACACAGATGGCTCCAGAGATTCCCTTCTGAGTGACATCCCTTATCAGTAACTATGCAAAACTCCCTTCTCTACCTCCCCGGGTAGAACTCATCAGTATTATGAATAACTTTTACACCGTGACTTGGCAAGCAATAAAACTAGTAAGTGAATAAATAAGAACATGGCTATGAATTAAATACTCTGAAGAAAATAGAATCAAATAAGTAAAAAGACTATGGTTGGAATATTTGACGTACGTATCAGAGAAGCCAGGACAGTGAGTGCTGTCTCTATCCTGTATTGAGTGACCAGACTTCATGAACATGGAAAAGAAATAACCTCTCTTGGACAAATCAGTATTTAAAGATTTTCTGTTGTCCTGAATTTCCTTTTTACATGAACTGTTTATTTAGTTCTCTCCCGACCTATACAAGTGGAGTTACGCTACTAACATTTACATTCATTCCTGTCATATACTGTGGTTTCTCTTCAGATCGTATAAATCTTTCGCCTTTTACATTCATTCCTGTCAAAATTCATCTTACTTCTGGCTTATTTCAATTTGTGATCCTCTCATCCTTCAAAAATACTACTAAAGTATCTAAACTACTATATCTAAACTATTCACCCCTCAAGGTAACCTTAAAGCTATCTAAAGAGTTTACTAAATAACTAACATTCTGGGTTTTTCCCCTTTAAAAAGCAAACTTTTTAAAAGAACTTTAATCCTTGTTAGTCAGATTTATTTGCAAAACTCTGATACTAAAATTATAAAGAATCCTGAACTATTTATGAAAGTAAACACAATTACCTTCAGATTCTTCACTAATCCAAAATGATTTCCCAACAAGTTTTGAAATTAGTAGAGTTTTAATACTGTTTAATAAGTTCTGCATCCATATAAATAATATTCAAACTAATACTCGGGAAATCTAAGCTGAAGGAAGCAGGTAGGAGCCACGGTCAAACAATAAAGAAAAGGAAGATAACAAAATGGAAATAAAAACACCTAGGGATTAGAACATGCCAAGCAGATGCCAAAAGAGAATCCAAAAGGGAAGCGAAGAATACATTCACTCTTCAAACACATATTTTTACTTAAACTTTTTGAGTCACCTTCAACAAGTACATTTTTAGTTTACAGATTAAAAAAAATAATAATAATTTAGGCATGAATTCCAAAGTTGCCTACAGGTAACAGTTCAATTTCAGAAAATTCTTTCTTTCCTCTAGTCAACTGAAGTTCCTCTAATAATTCATGGGTCCAAATATATTTTTATAGCTGAAAAGTACTTCAGATAATATGTCTCCAAGTTTTCTCATGTGAAAGCCCAGAGAAGATAAAGCTGTGGTTTATCCAATACCACAGTTAGGGCAAGTCAGGTTTCTAAGTTCTAGGATAGCGTTTTCCACCCCATACTGTCTGCCCCCAAATTATGTGTTTAGATAGTTTTAAATACAAAAGTCTAAGGCACAGTCGTCAGAGGAAGCATAGTCTGGTTTGGGAGACAAAGTTAGCCTACATGAATTATACCTAGAAATGATGAAAACAATAGCAGAAAAGAAGTAGATAGTATTTTTAAAAGCTTATAAAGTCTCTAAAAGCTGACAGTACGCAGCAAAGAGAAGTATGGGCAAATAGTGAGACATGGGTCTTACAGAAGGCTTCTTTTTAAAAATTATGCAAAGTGTCATCACATCTGTAAAATATTCCATAAAATGGATACTGTCCTTGTAAGCAGCTGGAGAATATCAACCATTTCCTATCCCACTGCAACTTACAATGATGCTTTAAGCTCTGAATTTCAGTTAAGAACTCCACTTTTTCCTACTCTTTTAAAAGAATTATGACATCTTGTAAGGATGTTAAGTAGGAAATGAAGGTGAGGTGGGGAGAACACAATTCTGCACAGCAGAGGAGAAACCAAGTCAGTTGGTGAGAATTAGGGTTTTTTTCTAATAAAATATTACGAACAGAGTACTGATAGAACTACCGTAGGAAGGCCCTAAGTATCAAAAGATTAAAGAGAATCAAATTGGAATAAACTCCGACAGTTCAACAGAGAATAATATTCACATATAATGACATTATTCAAAGGAACTAAAAACCAGAAAAATGGATTTTGAAAGTAAGTATTTTCTACTTCAGGAAAAAAAGAAAAACTGGCAGATAGCATGCTGTAACAACTATCAATTCCTAAGTTTTGTCACTACTCAGAAGACTTAAGAAAGGATTAAGTTCCAAAGAATATTTATTATGTCTCATACAGTCTCTTCTCCAAAGGTATTAGTTTTAAAACTAATCAACTACTGGGGCACCTGGGTGGCTCAGTTGGTTGACTGTCCAGGGCCATGATCCCAAGGTCATGGGATCAAGCCCCACATTGAGCTCCAGGCTGAGCGTGGAGCCTGCTTAAGATTCTCTCTCTCTCTCTCTCTCTCTCTCTCTCTCTCTCTCTCTCTCTCTCTCGCTCTGCCCCTCTCCCCCACGCATGTACACTTGCTCTCTAAGAAAAATAAAAATTAAATAAAATCTTAAAAAAAATAATCAGCTACTTAATTTATTGTTATACTGGGGCACCTTCTGCTTAACATTTTATAGTTAAAGATCATCCCAGCTGATTTCAAACTAAATCCTCAGATTATTGTGGGAGCCAGGAAAAAATATAAAAAACAAAATCAACTGCCAAAATACAAGTTTTGTCATTTTAAACAACCAGAAAAAGAAAATGTGCATAACAAAATAAAGACCAATCCTAGTTAATATAAGCTACTAATAAAATGTAAGAAACTAGTCTAATCTATACATAATTACTAAAATAGTATTTCACTCTTGCCAAATGGAAACAAGATTTTATAAATGCTCTTTTATTGAAAGTTGTTTTACATGGAACTACACAAGCAGTTGTTTTCTTAAACCTTTCCTGAGCACCTTTTTGCAAATCATGGAAAATTAAAAGAACATTTAGAGCAAACACTGGCAGAAAAAAACAGCAAAAACATAGTAAGTCAACTTTTTTTTGCTTTTTCAAACTATGAAGTATTTTTCTTAAAAAAAAAAAAAAGGAATGGAAGAGGTTTCCAACAAGAAAAATATAAACCAAATAAAAAAAAGCACTATAAAAATACTTCATTCTTAGAAAGATAGAAAAGTAATAGCTTATTCCATTTTCTTTTTCTTTAATGATTACAAGAATTAAAACTTAAAAGCACTATGTTCATCATGAATACAAATACCAGAAACAGCAACTAATGGTTAAGGTTTAAGAATGTTCTATCCTGAGTTCTCAAAGGCAAAAAAAAAAAGAAAAAGAAAAAGAAAAAGAAAATGGATTAAGTTTCAAGTCCTTTGTTAACGCAAATTAAATACAGCTGCCACATATAATCCATGGAGAGGAGTAGAAGAAAACAGAAAAGAATAAAAACACTAAGGGACAACACTTTATCAAAGCAAATTACAGTATAATTAGCCATGTCAAGAACTTACATATTTAAGAGTAATAGCAACAAGAGAAAAGCAAATAAGGAAGAGGAAATGTGAACAAAAGAGGTGCTCATTTAGAGACTTCCCAAATTAATATTGTGAAATATACCTTTGAGGGAAATCCACGTTTTCGGCTATATTTCCTATCAGGCCTCAGTTCCCTGTCATTCTGAGGAGGTCTGTCACCTTTCCCTTTTGGACTTGTGGTAACGTCTGAAACCTGTTCTTGTGAAGCTGAATTCCCTAGTTTGTCCTCAATGCACGGCCGAATTCTCAGACTAAAAGATGCCTCCTTTATTAAATAGTGTAGCATATTAATTTCTTAACACAAACTCCTGTTTAACATACAAGCCAGCCTTGTCAATAAATACAAAAAATTTACCAGTCCATCTCTTTAAAAATCAACCCACCCTCCCCCAAGTGGCATAAACTTAGACTTCCAAATTTCTGCAGACTAGACTAAAGCTTACTGTAATCAAGTGAATATCATATTCTAGGCAATTTCCCAACTATACAACAACTAAAGCACATTTTAACATTTATTCTGCTGTTATTAAGCAACTTTCATAATGTCATTTTATGTTTATGAAAGAATTCTCATCACAGTGAACATTACATATGCATATACAAATTAGAATAATCAATTATACCATCTCCTACTCCTCCCCAAGAGAATTCCTTTACCCACATTCCCCAACTCTTCCATTTCTGCTGAAATGAAATGTGAGGAAAAAATCATTCCTAGCACCTCTGTAAACAGAAAAACAATCTTCCCAAAACACAATCTATTTTCAACAACTGTTTGGATCAAGCCCCCTGAGTATCTCCTGGTGAAAATACTGTAGGGAAAAAGATTCAAATTTCCTCTTCAAATTAGGAAGGGCAGGGAAGAGAAAGGAGGCAGTAAGAAATTATGCAGGTGATACTAACAGGAAACAAACCCTCAAATTCCTCATGCTGAATGGTATTTTGGAACATATCTCAGAAACAAAAGATAGACACACATGGTTATCCTTTCATAAGAAAAGCTTTACTTGTAATAGGTTTTCAAATTTACTAATGCATGGTGATAGGACTGCCTGTTAAAATTAAAATGCTTAAAAGCAGGTTCCAAAGCCCACTACCTTTTATAAACTAAGTTCATTTTACAAAGTTTTCCTCCAAGTTCTGTAAATTCCTGATTATTTTTTCAAAAACCAGTATTCTGATAAATTTCATTTTGCAGAGTTACAAGAATAAACCATAATGTAAATGCTACTGTATTCCATTTCATTTCAGTGTTTCAATCATCTAGTTTTACTACAGTTCAAAAACTATCCTAGGAATGAAAAATCCTAGCAGCCTTCAAATGAGTCCTCAATGGCAAAAGAACTTGGAGACTTTTCCAACAGACAATATACTTTGTAATGGTACTTTGTACTTCCAGCTCCTTTATCCACGATGAATTTTAACTTTCCCAATGCATCTTAAAGTGAGTAAAGCTGTGCTTAATGAAACCTATAGAAAAACCATGTTTCTGCAAGCCGATCAGAAATTACTAGATTTTCAAATCATCCATTAAAACATTTAATCTTAGTAAGAAAAACTTTTATATTTACAGGTTTAAAAAGAATATATACAGCATTAACAACTTGAGAGTTTCTTCCCTGAAATATACTTTTCATTAAGGAATGCCTATGAAAAATATCATCTTGAAAAATGGGGGAAAAGCTTAAATCTTCATTTCCAGCACTTTTAATTACCAAAAAGCCGCTTACCGTGGTATCTGAAGCCTCAGACTGCACATCTATGTTTAGCGATGTGCTCTCAGCTACAGAACCAGATCCCACAGCTGAATCTATAGTCCGAACATCCTCCTCCTCATTTTCTCTAGCCTGAAATATTTTAGTGGTATAAATCATACAACTATTAAAAAGGGCAATAAAATGTTATAACGGATGGCATGATTTTTTGAAAACATATTAACTCCTCTGGGGTAGAGTCAGAATGCCATCAGCATATGTACACTAACATACCACAAAAATAACTCAATACGTTATTTAAAAGGTACAAAACTTACAAGGATTTTTTGGAGAAATTTCATATATGACTTTTCTTGTTCTTTAAGGTGATCTATTAGATGAGTAAGGCGCTCAACATTAGCAGATCTTTCATTTTTCTCTACAAGATCTTCCCGCATGGAACTAGCTTTAGTAATATAATCACGAATCTGAACAAGCCTGCTTACAATCTGCAGGGAAAACATTTGGAGGTAAAAAATAAACAAATAAAATAAACAAAAAGGCATGAAAATAAACAGTATGTAAAACTGACCATAAATTATTCCACACCAACAATTCTACACATTTCTTATTTCAAATACAATAACCAAAGATACTTCTAGCTTTATCATTTGAATTCATACATGCAAAAGATCTGAATCAAATTTAGAATTTAATCAAAACATAACTGGCAATACTAACAACTCTAATTATTGGGAATTAAAGATTTTCAAAATTTGTTTTAATTTACATTACTTGAAAAAATTTACTTCCAGAACTGCATGCCTTTAAACCATTACTAACGTAAATTTTTTCTAACGTTTATATAATATTTCCTTAGCAGTATTCTAAATACTTCTGAAAGTAGTTTTCAAAAGAAATACATCACCATTTAAAAAAATTCTTACCATCATCTATTAATCACATTGTTTCAAACTCCCCTTTACCAAAATTTGGCAACACAGCCTCTGGTGGATAAACAGAAGCCCTAATTTACCTAGATATGGCACTTCTACAATCATTATGGGTAAAAAGAAGTTTACACTAAATTGAATAAATCTGAAAGATTAATGAGGAGAATCACACAAGTACCCAACTAAAATTCCTATGTGCCTAACTCAGTAAAACTGAATCTTACTATTTCTACTTTGAAGTTCATGAAAACAAAGCACAAGAAACATTTTACCACCTGGCTACTCTCCATTGCAGGCTCTCCTCTTCCATCTTCTTCAGAGACTTGACAGTTTTGCAAAAGGTCATTACTTAAAGCAGAGGCAAACAGCTCTTTACATTGTGCTGATCCAATCACTTCTCTCTTTGGAGGACTTACAGCAGCCTCTTTACTCTTGTTAGTATTAATCTGCATCGGCAAAAAGTTGAAGGGCTTTCGGTTTTCACCAAGCTGACGTTTGTTGTTGGCAGCTGTTGCTCTACCTTGAGAATCACTTCCAATGCTTCTCTACGTATGAAAAAGAAAACAAACCCCACAAACGTTAATTTTTCAATAAAATTTTTTTTCAAAAAACTCCAATGTTCTTAGTCAATTTCACCATCAGCTATTGATTCAGGAAGTGTAGTTAAATATACTACTTTTGTACTAAGACACAGAAGAGATTCAAATCTACAAAATTCTTTTACTAAAATATCAAAATTTGATTAACTTGTCTTATTCCTCATTTTCTCAGACATAATTCAACTGATGAACATGAGCAAGATTAGTCTAGATGAAGTACTAGGACCACACACCATATTTATAACTCACATTGCTAATCAAACTTATTCACAGATTTTGTATGGGCTTTGGACCCAATGACTAAATCTTAATATAAACATCACCACAAAGATATGTTTAGATGAAGCACTGTCTGAAAAAGTACTCAGCTCAGTGCCTGCTAAATAGCAAATGTTCAAAAATTAGTATATAGATGACTAAATGATATGGGATCACCACCACCATCAACCCAGACTTGAATGTACCTTTATGTGTATTTGGTAAACTGTTGGTTTCTCTAAAGTACAGATGTGACCATAAAATGTCTGTCAAGAGTTCATTATCATTTCCATTTGCTTTTAGCTCCAAATTTCATTTCAGTAATTATAAGACCAACTACAGCTTTATTTTAAATTTGAGGTAATGTAGAACATTCCCTTATGCAGTGATAAATTGGATCTTCCCTTTTGATCTTATTCAGTTACTAACATGCAAAATTTAGTTCCAGAATGAAATTATTCACATTAGTCACAGAGTATACGTAATAAAGTCACAAAAGACTTGTCCTTAGCAAGTTTAGAAATAAAGTCTTTGTTGCCCTCCAAAGAACCTAATACCAACACCACTAATTAAAATTTTTTCCATATACACAGAAACTAAGAAAAAAGAAACCGCTCACTTCTTACTCTTAAGCTATTTAACTCATTCTAAAAATTTCTCATCATTATAACTGGATTTTTAAAATAATTCACAAACCTGATCTAAATCACTGAAGTTTATCCGCTGTTTGAGTTTCTCTAGTTCTGCCTGCTCTGGAACAGACATCTGAGTCACATATCTACTATGTGGAAACGTATGTGGAGTCTTTGTTCTTCGCCTTCCAACTCCTGGTGATGACTCCGGAGAAATATCATTAGTTACCCTTTTATCACTTTCTACACCAAACTTTTTCTTATTCTTTTCTGATGATCTATTTGCTTTCTTCTGTTGGCCACCCCAATCCTTTAAAAAAGTAAAGGCAAAAGTTAATCTGGCCTCTATCAAACCAGGAAAGTAATCTGATATGCTTAAAAAATTGGGGTCAGTCTTAAAGTTAAAAATGACAAAACATTTTTCACATAAACATACAGACTTAAGAGACCTTATTTATTTCTACTAATGCATTTTCTATTACATCTAGCCTAAGTTTCGCAGATGGTCCTTCAGAAAAGAGATTACTTTCCTATCATAGATCTTTAACAAACATAAATCCCCAAACTCTAGTTAGTCTGGATACTTTCAAAACCATTTTTAAAAACTGGTTCCCTACTATTTATAAATTGGATAGTATAATAAATTATAGATACCTTTACTGACCTCCTTTAAAATCAATGTGTATGATGAGAAAACAGATCTGGAATCCACCTGGATTCTAAAGTAATTATTGTTGGGGCACCTGAGTGGCTCAGTCAGCTAAGCATCCAACTTACGATTTCGCCCCAGGTCATGATCTCACGGTTCGTGAATTCGAGCCCCGCATCGGGCTCCATGCTAACCGCATAGAACCTGCTTGGGATTCTCTCTCTCCTTCTCTTTCTGCCCCTCCCCTGTTTGCAAGCTCTCTCCCTCTCTCAAAATGAATAAATAAACTTAAAAATAAATAAGTAATTACCATTATCTGAAGAAAAGCTCCACTGTATGACCCTAAGCAATTTAACTTCCCATAGTCTCGGTTTCCTAATTTCTAAAATAGTGTCACCTTTAAAACATGATTAAAAACAACATTCATAAAACATCTAGCACAGTGGCTAGCATATAGTAAGCAATAAACGTAACTACTGTTATGTTTTTACAGGCAACAATGCACTACATGATAAGGCCTGACATGAAATGACAAACATGATTCATATTTTAATGGGAAAACATTTTTATTTACTTAGTTATACCAACATAACCTAAGTCATTCAACAAAAAGGTCTATAAATTCCTACCTTAGCCATACTGGAAGAACTGTCTAGTTTTACTACGGTAAACCCTTACGGGATATTCTCCTCATTTATAACACAACTCCCTTCTCTACGAACTGTCTCTCCACCCCAATCAATACATGTGTGGGTGTTCTTGCCAACCTGTTGTTCTACTTACCCTACCCCTTCCTGGCCACAGATGACTGGAAAAGAGATGTATATCTAATCCAAATTGGGATGATCATACTTTAAAAATTTCAAATTGGAACTAAAAGATAACTAGTCAGTATATAATTGTAGCCATAAACGAAACTTTTGAATGAAGGGGCAACCACAGTACACATGAACCACAGAAGAGAGAAAACCGGTCTGCAAAAAGAAAGTTGTGTTAAAGGAATTCAGAAGCAAATAGTCAGGGTAGTGAAAAAGCAATTCTTGACAACTTTCTAGTTCCTTTTTCTAGTCTCTTCCTAAAACCCAGCTATAGACCTCTAATTTGTTTAACTGGTTTTCCATAGAACATCTTTAAAACCTTATAATAAATTAATACCTGTTAACTATAAACAAAAACGTCTTCAACTAATATAACAAATAGCCCAGGGCCATTTAATGTCTTGGCCAGCAAGAAAAAACTGTGTTTACAAAGAGTCTCAGTGAGTTTGATTTGGCTAAGGCAGGGGAAAGCTGAATTTTAACACTAGTAGTTAACGACACACCACTGATCAGAAGTTATCATACCATATTGTTAAGTCGGTCATCAACACCTTCAGTGCTCCAGTTTGCTATCTCCTGATCATTCATGCCTTCTTCAAAAGGACCTCCTCCTGTAGCCATCCTAGCTTTACCAATTAATTTTCTGCAAAACAAGTGAAAACTAATATTTTTAACACATAAAAACAAACTCTAACTTTTAAATCATCCCATGAGGTTAAGTGACATAAAAGATCTCAGAAAAATTGATTTAATGAAATAGAAAGAGGTACTGTCAACCACGTACCATAAACAAATTGATTTAGCTGCCAGACACCTATTACAATTAACATGAGTTAAGTAGCTGTAGCGATGGGAAGGGGAAGGAAAACTTCAAAATATGCACCATGTGTCCTGGCCTGCATGCTTTCAGGCTACTTTAATTAACTAATTGAACACAGTCTTACAAAACAGAGCAATGAGGTAGGAAAAAGTTACTAAGGGCTAGAACCAAAACTGCTTGTAGAAAAAAAAACAAAAAACAAAAACTAGGGGCGCCTGGGTGGCTCAAGTCAGTTAAGGATCTGACTTTGGTTCAGGTCATGATCTTACGGTTCATAGGTTTGAGTCCGGCATCGGGTTCTGTGCTGACAGCTCAGAGCCTGGAACCTGCTTCAGATTCTGTGTCTCCCTCTCTCTGCCCCTCCCCCACTCGTGCTCTCTTTCAAAAATAAACAGAATAAATGTTTCCTCAAATCCTTTACTCCTTTAAAAAAAAAAAAAAAAAAAGAAAGAAAGAAAGAAAAGAAAAAAAACTAATACTCCCAAAGACCTGGGTATTGGGTTTGTGTTAAAGTTTCAAAGAGGTTAGAAGTGCTCTGCATGAAACGTGGAGAAAGGTTTGTTTTTAATAGAAATGTAGTGGTAAGCAAGATAAAGAAAGGGCAGGGAGAGAAGAAGGCCAAGGCAGGTGAATGGCCAATAAAAGCCAAGAATACAGTGGCTTAAAACATTTAAGAGTGATGCCAATTGCTTTACTTCAAATTTTATTTCTGCTACCTTGGTTCCCCCTAAATCTTGAATACTCTACCAAAGTCAAATTTTCCCCACTTAAAAAAAAAAAAAAATTGAGGATTATGTGACTATCAAGGAAGGTACTGAATTTCATGCCTGGGTCAAAGAGATGAGAAACAAAAAGAACAATGGTGGAAGCAGACGTTCAGAAGCAGAGATGAATCAGGAGAAAACAAGATTTCTACATAACCTTGTGAAGGACTCTGGCTTTCCACCAAGTGTGGAACTTGCAGGCTGGAGAAGGACTGAGTAAAAGAGATGGGCAGATAACTTTACTTAGAATTCAAGGGGCAGAGAAAGGCATTAAACAGTAGGGTTATATTAGGTTTCTCACTTTACAAATAATAACAGTAACATTCAAAGGAGTTAGATAATTTCACCAAGGTCACTCAGCTAAAAATGTCAAAAAGGAATACAAATCCAAGCTACACTGACTGTAAGATCCTAACTTATCCCATTCACTAGAGCAAAATATTAAAAGGATTATCATCCATGAGAAGTAGGAATTATATCGTAGACGTTTTATTGCTAGAGTATCTACTACAATAATATATTAACAGATTACAGAGAGGTTAAATTTTAGCATCTCAAAAAAGTAGTGATAAAATTCAAACACTTAATTCGGAAAAATCTTAAAAAGTACAAATACAAGGGTGCCTGGGTAGCTCAGTCAATTAAGCATCCGACTTCAGATTAGGTCATGATCTCACAGCTTGGGAGTTTGAGCCCTTTGGGCTCTGTGCTAACAGCTCAGAGCCTTGAGCTTACTTCAGATTCTGTGTCTCCCTCTCTCTTTGCCCCTCCTCCACTGATGCTGGCTGTCTCTCTCTCTCTCTCTCTCTCTCTCTCTCTCTCTCTCAAAAATAAACATTAAAAAAATTTTTTTAAATAGTGACACTTTCTTATAGTTGTATATATTATACTGTTTGTGGGTTTTTTCAATGAGCATATATTACATTAATAATTTTCTTCCTTTTTTTTGTAATTTTTTAACGTTTTATTTTTATTTATTTTGAGAGAGAGAGAGAGAGAGAGAGAGAGAGAGAGAGGAAGTATGAGTCAGGGAGGGGCAGAGAGAGAGGGAGAGAGACTCCCAAGCAGGTTCCACACTATTAGGGTAGAGCCTGATGCAAAGCTCAATCCCACAAATCATGAGATCATGACCTGAGCCAAAATTGAGATTCGGACACTTAACCAACTTAATCAATTATTAAAGTAGGCGCCCTACTTTAATAATTATCTGAGGTGAAACAAGTATATGTTAAGCCAACAGCCAACAATATTAAAATAAAACATGAAGGACATCCCTATAAAAAACAAGAATGACACATATCAGTTATTTAACATTGTTTTCAAAGTTCTACAAAGTGGAAAAATATGAGGGGCGCCTGGGTAGCTCAGTCGGTTAAGCGTCCAACTCTTGATTTCAGCTCAAGTCATGACCTCAAGGTGTCAGGCTATATGCCGACAGCGAGGAACGTGCTTAAGATTCTCTCTCCCTCTCTGCCCCTACCCAGCTCACGTGTGCACATGTGCGTGCTCTCTCAAAAATAAACGGTAAAAAAAAAAAAAGGAAAAATATGAAACAGAAATATTAACACTGAAAACAGAAAAGGTAGTGTTCTTAAAAATATGTATTAGAAAACCTAGAGAAGTTCAAAATATCACCAACAATCACAGAGAAAATATCCTGGAGAAAAATGATGCCACTGATTAACAGTGAGCAAAAAGAAAACACCTAGGACTAAATGTAATTTCGCCCTATGTAAAGAAGCACCAGTAAACTCTGTAAGACAATAGAAAATTTAGTTAAGTACAAAAACAAACTATCTTCCCTAATGGGAAGACAAGTATTATAAACATCTCATTTTTTTAAAAAATATAGGCTTAATGAACTCCCAATGGGATTCTTCTTGGAATTTGACAAAACAAATATCTGAAAAATAAAAGTAGCAATAGAAGTTGGGAGAGCAGAAAACTAGCCCCAAGAGATATTCAATCATATTGAGTGCCTATGAGTAAATTAGTATCAGCACCCCCCACCAAAATGCTGAAAAATACTCAATTAGAAAAATGTAATGAGGAAAATTAATTATAGCTAACATCCATTTTGCTTACTATATGGTAAGCACCATGCTAAGTATTTTATGAGCATTTTATCATTTAATCCTCATAAAAATACTACAATGTAAGATGATGTAGCATTTTCCAATTGATGGGACAATCTGCTAATACTTTTGATAAACACAGAGATTTAACAGCATTTCTTAACCAGGATTCTTCATCTCAAACACAAAACACAGAAAAATGATTTAAGTGACAATTCTCAATTCTCCCAAGGCTGGCACCTACCCAGTACCAGTCCAGACACAGAAGAAAAATAAATTCTCAGTAAACAATGGATGCCTTAGAGTTTAATTCTCTTACAAGTGAAAAAGGCTGCCTTATACCATAACACCAAGGCAGTATCTAAGTAGATTAAATATAGAACAGGAAGATAAAAATCAGACAGATAGACAAGCAAGAAAACAGGATGGGCTTTAAAAACTGAGTTCTTACAAATATGGACTGCAGAAATAAAAAGGATTTTATTCACATAAAAGTAAATCCTAAATTTACACAGAATAAGTAGTAACTGACAAATTGGGGAAAAAATCTGAAAGAAGTATGAAATAAAATCAGTATCTTTACTATACAAAGAATTTATGGGGGAAAAAAAGAAAATAAAAACATTAAATAAAAAACTCCAAGAAAAACAAGTATAAACAGGCAATTTAAAAAGAAGTCAGTAAACATAAAATGATAAAAATATTAATAATAAAGTCCAGCTGCAAATTAAAATAAGGGACTATTAAATTTGCTATAATACACGTATTTCCTTTGCTGTAATCTTCCAGCAAAGGGAAACTGGAATGCTCAGTCACTATGGTGACAGCGTAAACTGGCACAACCTTTCTGGCAAGCATTTTGGCAATACTATATCAAGAACTAAAACCGAGTTTTGACTCTGTAATTCTATCTCTCCACAGCTAATATAAGAAAAACTTAAATGTGGGGGGAGGGAGACTATAATGCAGGAATTGTTCATTATGCTATAATTGTGATAAAACTGAAAACTAAATGCTAAACAACAAGCTGGATGCTACTGGGCAAAAGTAGCCTTCAACCATGTAATTATGAAGGCTGAAAGATATTGCCTGTGTTTATAACATCATAGAGTAAAGAAGAGGAAAACAAGCAATATGCAAAAACTGCCTATAGATTTTAAAAGACTAAGGATACATACTAAAGTGCTTGCATGAAAGCAACTGTTGGGTGTGGGGGCAAGAATGTAATCATTTTTGCTCTCCTCTCATATATTTTCAGCAATACTTCATATTGTTTTTTATACTAGAAATTTATTTAAGAACTTTACAAAATAACTGATACCCATAGAGAGGTATGTTCAGTGAACTGACCATAAAATGAAACATTCTGCAACTGCTTTTTTCTAAATGTACCAATATAATTTATAACATTAAAGAATAAGAGCTCCAAAAACTACATATGCAGTAGAGATAATACCACCTTTAAAAATACAAGAACTTTAAAATTTAAATTACAATGGAAAGTTACTAAGGCTTTTAAGTAAAAACTCTTACATATCAATGTTTTCCTAAAATAGCGTATGCTGTGCTATTAGTAGAGTAATAAAGTTTATTTAAAGATAAATTAAAAATATATCTGGAAAGACAATATTCTACATTTTATTTTTACATTATGATGAACTCCCCCTAAAATGAAAAGCTTCTTCTAAGGATCTATTTATAGGCTAAATGACTTTGAACACTATTAAGCTTCTAAAACAATTTAAAAACCATACATTAAAATCAGTTTGGGAAAAGTAGCTCAAATACTTTCTAAATCTTTTAAAACACCATTTACCAAATAAAGTCCATTAAATTTACAGAATAAACAACTTTGTCTACAGTTATGAGATAAAAACTCAGGAGGAAAGAATATTTAATAACTTAATGATTCCAAGTGTACGTAAAAGGCACACTCCTATACAAGTATTACTATGAAGCTAAAGAAATAATTGCATGTAGATCAATTCTCAATATATTAACAGCTGATTTATCTAAGATGGTATCTCCCGCTATAAAATGTACAAAGTTGCAGGCAAGTATTTTCCTTCCTGCTAACCTCTCTAACCACATCAAAGTCATTTCTAGAAATAGATGCCTGCCTTCTAAATTTTGTTCTGTAGATACATTAGGGTTTTTATATAGTTTTTATTATTTTAAAGTACGAAATGGAAAGACTTCTAATCATCAAAATACTAGGTATGAAGACAAGACCAATTCAAGTAAGCTTCCAACGGCAGAATCAATAATAGGACTTCGTGACTACTATGATGTGGAACATGAAGCAGTGAGAAAGCTGTCAGAGACTGAGTCCTAGGTTTCTAGTTTGAACAACTGGGTGTATGAGGATACGTTTACAGCAACTAGAGAAAGGACAGGTTTTTGTTGAGAGAAGATGATAAATTCAGTTTTAGCAGTGCTGGGTTTGAGAAGAAATCTAGGCTGGAGACAGACTTGCAAGGCATCTAGTCAGAAAAATACTTGAAGTGGAACAGAAGGCTTGGGGAGAGGATGAAAAGGAAGACACTTAAGACGGAGACTGCAGGGACACTGATATTTAAGAGACAGGGAGGAAAAGAACACTAAAAAGGTACAAAAAAACAGGAGGGAAACAAGCATGTGTTAGAAAAGGGGAAAGTGTATAAAGAAGGAGAGCACTGGTAAGAATGCCAAATATTTGTCACGTTAAAAAAGTACTGAGAAGTGTCCACTTGGATTTAGCAACAAGGAGGTTACTGAAGACCTTAGAATGAGCAATTACAGCAGGGTGGGGAGGGTCAATCCCATAAATGGAATGCATCTATTGATGGGAAGGGACAAGGATAAAAGAGGTCATTAGGTAATTTTTTTCAAGGAAATCAGTCTATGAAGGGAAGCAGGCAGAGATGGGCATGAAGACAGTTTTGTTAAAAGCATGTTTAAAATTTGTTGGGCAAGAACTAGTAGAGGAAGATATTGAAGATGCAGAAAAGAAAGGACATAGTGGGTGGTCTCTGAAAAAGCAGGAGCAACTGGGACCCCAGGTGTAAGAAAAATGATTAGCTTAAGATAGGTAGAAAACACCTCTTTTACTGAAACCAGAGGAAAGGAGGGAAAGAAGAAAGTAGATAGAGGCTGGTTAGCAGATCTGTTCGTAGGAAGAGGAGGGCATCTGTAAGAGATGTGAAGTAGAAAGGACTGAGCCTTAAATGTCAGGGTGAGAGGCAGGGTCTGAGAGATTTCAGAAGAATAAAGGAGAATGACTGTGGGCAGCACTAAGGATTCAGGTGAGAGCAGGCAACATTCACTGAGAGCACCTATCTGCAGTGTGAATGTTTCCCAGCTGTGCTCATCAGCCTTGGCCAAAATACTCCACTGAATCCATCCAAGGTAGGATTTTGCCAGGCAGATTTCATAGAAAGACAATAAAACAGAAAATGTGAAGAAGCCACTGGAAAACAATCAGTGCAAGGGATGGATGATGGTATGGGAAAAAGGGGGATAAAAGTAAAATTCTTCTACTTTAAAAAAAAATTTTTTTTTTAATGTTAACTTATTTTTGAGACAGAGACACAGAGAGACAGGGTCAGAGAGAGAGGGAGACACAGAATCCAAAGCAGGCTCCAGGCTCTGAGGTGTCAGCACAGAGCACCACACGAGGCTCGAACTCACAAACGGAAAGATCAGACCTGAGCCGAAGTGGGATGCTTGACCGACTGAGCCACCCAGGTGCCCCTTTAATATTTTAAAAAAAAAAAAAAATTTTTTTTAATAAAATTCTTCTACTTTAAACAAGCACTTCCACCCATCCTATGACCTACTAAACTAAGTTGCAACGAATAAATTTCATTCAGCTATTTTTTGACATTTTGGTTATTTTTGCTAAGGTATCATTTGGACTATTTAGAGCTTTTTTGGCTCCCTTATCTTGCAAAGATATGAAATGCAAAAATACTATGGCAATTCATAAACTTTCAGTGACTGATCTTTCTGAAGAAAATCCTGTTGCAAGATTCTTAACTATACAAAATTATTTATATATACATATATATAATTACAGTATTAGTTACCACATAAATACCTATGACTGACCTAAGGTTAACCTTTGAAATAAGAATATAAAGAAGAAATTAATCAGCTGAAGAAAAAAAATTATTTTTCTAAAATCTTCAAATTCAGATATCATCTCTGACATAGCATTAAATCACTCCTAACCATCTCTGGAAATACCTTCTTGAAAACTGTAATTATTTTAGAAATATAGGAAGTACAGTTTTTTTCTAAATATTTACTTGGAGTCACAAAATAACCAAAAGTGGTACTTTATATATTTGTACCAGTTTTTCTAAAGGTTGCATTATTTGGGGTGTTTCTTTTACTAATTATAAAAATACCTGGTACACTGTTCTGAAAGTCTTCATACAGTGTCCAATTGTACTAAGCACTTTTAATGGAAACGGAGAAGAAAATGCTTAAGTATTTGGTATTATGTGTTGTTTAATCAGTTTCATTTGAGGAATTTCTCAATTTCTTCTCCATACTTAAGATGGTCAAGTACCTAAAAAAAAAAAAAAAAAAAATCACACAGGATCTTTTCCACAGCACTTTCAATTTGAGATTTTCTTAAAATTTCCATAATTTTCTAGAATTTAAAATATCTTCTGTAATTACCCTCTTCAAATTAAAAAAAAACTTAAGATATTGGGGGAAAGGGGATAAAAAGACTACAACAAAATATAACAATTTGAATCAACAAAAACTTTATTACACCTCACTACGTACTAGGTATTGCATCAAGTCTATTTTATGGTATAGTTGTTCTGCACAGAACATTTCACATCAACAAAATATACCCTTGCTCAGAGAACTGAGAACAGAGGTCAGTTAAATTCTGCTTGCTAAATCCTCTCCCTCCCTACAATTTATACTCAAAATCTATCACTTCCTTGTCATGGATTACATATAACACCCAAATAATCTGTAGGCCCTGCTACCACCATCAACCTGCAATCTCAGTCTTCACTGCCAACTCCATATTCACTGGTAACAGCTTTCTGTCATCCCTTTCCACTGGACCATTACAAACAAACTCCCTACATCTTCCCTTTCTTCCCAAATAGTCCTACTTCTTCTGCTTCAACAAAATCCCAAGTCCCTCTAAAAGCACTATTTCCTTAGAAATCTTTTCTAAAAGGAGTACTATTCTTCCTGGTCTTCCAGACTCATGAGGAAAGGATCACATTTGCAAACCATTCTTATTTAATGCTTAATCTTCCTCTTTTGAACAAATTAGTCATGAAAAATATCACTCTCCCATACTTGGACACCACTTCCTATTGTCCTCCTCAAGACAATCTTGCACTTTTCTTGGTAACAAGCGGCTCATGGTTTCACTCTCCACCTCATTTCCTGCTTTCGTGATTTTTCCAAGACTGTGGCTTGAGACCCAACGTCCATCTCATCTTCTCTATTCCAATGCCTTTTTCACTCTGGACTGATAATTTGTTCAAGATCCTCAAGTTCTGAAATCCCTCCTTCTGATCCTGAATCCTTGCATTCTACTTCTCTCACTTGCCCGTTCCTGCAGAACCCGCTCTTAACCCTGCTGCAAACTTCCAGTCCCTTGGTCATTCTTCTAAGAATCCATTAACTTCTTGCTTCCTTACTCAACCCCAAACACAAACCCAAGTAACCCATTCCAAAAATGCCTTGCAAGGATCTT
The DNA here is from genome assembly GCF_018350175.1 of Felis catus. Lineage (NCBI taxonomy): Eukaryota > Metazoa > Chordata > Mammalia > Carnivora > Felidae > Felis > Felis catus. Next base: position 20,639,809 of record NC_058371.1, read on the forward strand.
TGACTTCCTCACCTACTTGCTCATTCTATCAATTAGTGATAAAACCCAGTACCTGCTCTCTTTGTTTCTACTCATAAACTGTCTGACAGCAGGGAAAGTTATAAAATGGCTCTGGCTATGTCCACTATTAAGATACACCATATTACACTATACAAACACAAATGCACACTTTCAAAATGTAGGCTTACTCCATGAAATAAGGTACCTCGTCTGTTTCTCACTGCCATTATCTCCGGTACTTTACTGTCATTAAGTCACACACTGTAGGCATTCAATTAAATTTGTAAGATGAATGTATTGCTATGTACTCTGTTGGCTTCTTAATGAATTCCCTAGTGCGATTATTCCAAATACTTTTTCTATTTTTCCCAAGTGTCAAATACACTTGTCTCCTTTACAAATGGCCCAATCCTCTAATGAGGAAACCAAAGGTCTTCTAACATGAGTTAACACAATTGCCCTACATTTTTATTCCATCTTATCCATCTTCCCTAACATGTTAAAAAGAAAATTGTCTAGGGGCGCCTGGGTGGCGCAGTCGGTTAAGCGTCCGACTTCGGCCAGGTCACGATCTCGCGGTCCGTGAGTTCGAGCCCCGCGTCGGGCTCTGGGCTGATGGCTCAGAGCCTGGAGCCTGTTTCCGATTCTGTGTCTCCCTCTCTCTCTGCCCCTCCCCCGTTCATGCTCTGTCTCTCTGTCCCAAAAAAAAAAAAAAAAAAAAAAGTTGAAAAAAAAATAAAAAGAAAATTGTCTTATAACTGGTTTTATAGTTCTTTTTATTTACTAAATGCCTACTATATCACTCTAGTGTTAAAGAATACACACTCACGGGACACCTGGGGTGGCTCAGTCAGTTGAGTGTCCGACTTTGGCTCAGGTCATGATCTCGAGGCTCATGGGTTCAAGCCCCACATCCAGCTCTGAGCTGACAGCCCAGAGCCCGGAGCCTGCTTCAGATTCTGTGTCTCCCTCTCTCTCTGCCCCTTCCCTGCTTGTCCTCTGTCTCTCTCTGTCTCTCTCAAAAAAAAACATTACATTTTTTTTTAATTAAAAAAAAAGAAATGCACACTCACATTTGACCTTTCCTGAGTTCAATTTTTCTTGTCCTATTAGTCTCCCAATTAACAAAAATACTGAGAATACTAATAAAGATACAAGTCAACTGCCAATCTGTATTTTCTCACTATAGTTGGTTTAGATCATAAGGGAGCTAAGGATGTATCTGCTTTCCTGGAAAGCAAGGATATATTCTATTTTGAAAATGGGTTGTCTTACAATTTCAACAATGGAATTAAATTCAGACTCTGACATTTTTCTTAAAAGGGCAATTATTTCTAAAATGCTTTTTAAGAAAAATTTCTTCTGACCCTCATCCTTTAGTCATTTAATTTCTAAACTGTCCTTAGGAAACAATTACTTAACTTTTCCTAAGTGAACTTTCATTGACTTTTTTTTTTTTTTTTGCTGGTCAGAGAATATCTTTAAATAACCAGCATCTGACAATGCACTGAGCATAGAAACTAACATTTAAAATACTTTTAGACCCCTAAAAAAAAAAAAAGCAAAACTTCAGTCAAGAGTAAATATCACAAGCCTAAATAAGTAGAGGAATTTGTGAATAAAAAATAGAAAGTCAATTAATAGAAAAGTTATAGAAAATGACTTAAGATTAAGTGGATTTGGAAAGAGAGGCTATCCAATAGCTGTTACAGGACAAATTCAAACACAAATGGGCTGAAGAAATTCTGTGAAGACAAAGACATTTCAAAATGCAGTGCTTCAACTATTCCACTATTTAGTAATTAGGAATAACATGGCTCTTTTCTGGCAAAAGTATGGAGGCAGACCAAAGTGGCATGCCAAAAAACAAGGCAAACAGGGCAGCAAACCCAGAATGTCTGTTTACTAAGTAGAGAGGAACCTCAACCATGCAGCAGTCTCCGCTATATAGTCTTCAACTATAACACAAAGGACGATAACCTACATAATTAGGTCAAATTACCTGTTTAAAACTAGTTTTAAAGCTCAGAAACGGCTCCTTCTCTGCTTCACACTTCAAAGCTGTTGCCTGCTTGTGATTTAAAACAAAAAAAGTCACTTTAGTAAATTCTTTACTTACACTATAAGGTACAGAATAACAAATACTCTATTTATAGCCTAAAACATGTTTAGAAAAATGAACAGAAAAGGAAAAATCCAATTTAGCAATATTTTAGACTGGTTACCTTAATCCTCTTGGAAAACTATGATATACTTAAGTGATTAAATCTTTCAAACAACAATGTGACACATTAATATCTACTTTGGTGCATAATGAAAATGATTACCCTAATTTTCATGTAAACATCCAAGCCAAAATCAAGTCATTAACTTTCTGCCATTGAAACTATTCTAGAGCTTTGCATTTCCAATGATGAAAAAAGGTTTACTTGAAAGCTAGCTACTTAAAAGAAAATAACCTTGTCACGATATACACACATGTTTACCTTCTGTTCAAAAACTCCTTATAATGGTTTCCAGGACTCTCACCGGGAAGGTGATAGGGAAAGAAAAGAGCAGGTGCACGCGAATCTCTCTAACACCCACTCCGGTAACCAGAGAATACCAGAAGGCGGAGTCTGGAAAGCAGTTATGAGGCGGGGGTGATAGGGGCGCCCAGAAAGCCCGCTTCTTCCAGCGCCAAATTACGATCCGTTACTCATAAGGCACATGACACAGACCTCAAACCGGTGAAAAAAGGGGGGGAAATAATAAAGAAAAAAAAGAAAAAATCAGAGAAGACGAGCTCCCGAGAAGTGAGCCGCAGGATGAAAAGTTTGGATGACCCGCCTCCCTAGCAGGGCCTACTATCCAATCCCCAAACACCATTTCTGCAAAGCAAGCAATGTTTCCCGAATCCCACTTGGCATTTAGTTTTCCCCATCTTAGGCCCTTTCTAACTGGACGTGCAGAAGGGAAACAATGCGGGGGGGGGGGGGGCTGCTAAATTAACTAACATTCCTCTCACAAGTATAAACCACCTCTTTGCCAAAGTCAGGAAAGCCTCCCCACCCCACCCCTAGCCTTTTTGCTCTAAGAATACCCAAGACAGCAAAAATCCGCTGCTCAAAAATCCCAACCCGAAAGTCGCGTCGCTCCGCACCTGGCCTTCGGCACCCAAAATTCTGGACACCGAGAGCGTCACACGATGGAATTTGGGAGTGGGGTGGGAGGGGGCGCAGTCACGTACACTGAGGCCACTAAGGCCCTTAGCTGTGGAGAACTCGAGCCCTGTCCCTGGCAACCAAACCACAGCCCCCGCTCCGCTTCCTCCACTTGCAAGGGACGTTCCGTAGCACACGAGACGCAGGGCGGCCCCCCTCTCCGGAGCCAGAAAAAGAGAGGGGCGCGAAGGCAAGAAGGGGGCTCGGCAGTCGCTAACGCGTCCCTAGGTGCTCACCCGGAGATCGCGGCGTTTGGCCCGGGGAAAGGGGCGTGAAAACCCAGGAACCCACAGAGAGGTGTGGGCCCGAGGCCAGGGCCTACAGGGTCAAGTGTCCCAGAGCCGTTGCTCTCCCGCCCCTGCGCCGCGCTGCCCTCGGTTGCCAAGGGCTGGGGACGCGCAGCATTACCTGTAAACGAAGCAGCCCCTCCTGCCAAGGGTGGAGTGGCGGCCAGGCCCTGCGACCCGCCACCGGCAGGGGTCCTCCCTCAGAGACCAGAGCAGGGAGCGCCCACAAGTTCCCTGGCTGCCTAGGGCCCAATGGCCGCCTTCTCTACCTTAGCTAGTCGGCGCCAACCGCCGCAGCCACCGCCATCTTAGGATCTCATTGTGGTGGGAGAAGAGGGGCGGGGGGACTGCAGAGGGGGCAACGCGCCGTGAGACTGCGCCGTCTCCTCGGCAACGGCCGCGCGGGGGCGAGAATTCGCCGGGGCGGGAACCGCAGTGCGATCGACGCTCTAGGCTGGAGTCATGTGACCGCCGAAGTCTTTGGTGTCACCTCCAGCTCTTTAGCCTGGCGGTGACTATACGAACAACCAGAGACTACATATCCCAGAATGCCAACTGGATCCTGGTTTATGAACCCCCCCCCCCTCCGCCCCGCACCTCCTCCACGAGAGGGATAACTACAAATCCCGGCATGCTGTGAGATCCCGGCGCTGCTCTGTGATTGGGAGGCTCCGGGCCTGTGCGGAAGTAGTTTAAGCCCCCTCCTTAGCTGGAAAACCGGAAGCTCGTTCTGGTTTTTCGTGTGGGTGCCTGCTCCGGACTCTAGCCGGAAAAGAGGAGAAAAGACGAAAGTCGCTCCTCTGTCCCCTGTCCCCACCTACACCGAGTTACTAAGAGATGGAAACAGAAGGGCCTTTACGATGTAGTCCTGATTTTACACGGTAGGCATTAATCATGGGAAGTTAATTGGCCAAACCACTTAACTGTATATAGCTAGTCCGCGGGAGAATCCTAAATGTTAGTAATGAACACCCCCTTGGACTAATGTCCCAGTTTTTGCTTGGAAGAACCAGATGATTTCAATCAAAATTTAGTAGAAGGGAATTTCGCTTAAAACTAGTGTCTGAATTCTCTTTTTATTGATGCTCCTATCTCATCGGTACCTCTATCGAGAATGAATTGATAGGTTCTCCGTAAAAATTCATAATTCAACTGAGTGAATTCTAAGATCTAATTGGCTTTATTCAATTCATGAATTGAGCAGCATCCCATGTACCAAATAGAAAGGGGATCTATTGGAGCGGTAGCAAAGGAAAGTTTTTTAAAGGCAGAAGGGTTGGAAAAAGGAAATTATTAGCAAAGAGTGCATTGTTTCTGGCAAGGTTGCCTTCCTATGTAGAATAGAAAGGCCTACCAGATGGATTACTAACCTGTTGACCAAGTAATTCCAGGTTGACTGGTTAAAGGTTACATTTCTGGGGTGTTGAAACTGCAGTCAGGTTAGGTATTAGGTCTTGGTTTTCTGATTTGGGGGTTGGCACTCACGATTCTATTGGGGGCCTGCTCTTTCCTTCTTAACATTCAACACATACACACGAAAAATGTGATGGTGACTTTTAAGGCCTTCAGTGACCCTCTCTGAAAACTTAAAACACCTTCAGTTTTACTTGAGTGCAAAGGCATTCTATTTTTAGACAGTTTGTGAGATGGGTTTGTTTTAAGCAAAATAGAAGGAGGAGGAATAGACATTTAGGTTCCAACAAGTTGTTCTCATAACCAACAGAAATTGTTCAAAAGCCAGTTAATAGAACCATATCTCAGTACATAATTCAGGTAAATAAAGCTCTTCCTGAAACTATACCCAGGCTCAGTCTCATTGCTATGAGACTTTATTTGTCATATATGTTTTAATACATTCTGTGTGTCTAACATTGATAATTATTTAGGTAACACATAGTCCCTGCTCTTGAAGGGCTCATGTTTTAGTGAATGATGGAAAAATAGCATGTATAAATAAATTCTGTCTTGTAAGAATACAAAATGCTGTGGGCATCCAAAGGACAGGGTGCCCTGGGCCCCATTTTAATTCCCCCACTCTAAGATCTTGGGCAAATTATTTATCCTTTTCTCAATTGCCCCATCTATAAAATGAAAGGGAGGCAGTCATGTTGCCTACCTTGTAGGGATTTTTTTTTTCAAGTAGTGTTTATTTTGTACAAGGCCCAAGTGAAACATTTTCTCTGTTGTGATTTTCGTAATCTTCCCAACTATCCTGAAGAGATTGATTCTGCATTCTTTCCATTTTACAAGCAAGAATTTAAGTAAATTACCAAAATTCTGACAGCTCCAAGTGGTAGAGCCTTGGTGAAAGTGAGGTCTACTGTACTCTTTGGAGGGATTTTTTGGTTAACTAAGAGAATGAGTGGAAAAAATTACTGGCACATGGTAAGGCTCCAAAACAGTAGTTGTCATTATTATTATCACTATCATCATTTTGTTTTTATACATGTTTTTATTTTTAAATATGTAGAAGCTACTCTCATTAAAACCATTCAAATGAATTTAAAAGCATTACTGAAATCAACATTGTCATTATGCCTTTTAAATTTATGGTCTCTAAAAAATGTCAAAATACTATTATGCCTGTTTAGTGAGGGGAGTAGTCTGAGAAATTTTTGTATTTAAAAGACACGCTCCGGGGCGCAGGTCATGATCTCGCCGTCTGTGGGTTTGAGCCCCGCGTTGGGCTCTGTGCTGACAGCTCAGAGCCTGGAGCCTGCTTCGGATTTCTGTCTCCCTCTCTCTCTGCCCCTCCCCTGCTCATACCCTGTCTCTCTCTCTATCAAAAATAAATAAACATTAAAAAAAATTTTTTAATAAAAAAATAAAAGAGACCCTCCAACTCAAATATGAGCATTACTGATCTTAGCAGAGAACAGAGGAAAGAAAAAAACCTGAAAAACTATAAAATTGTTCCAGACTTCCAAAAACTTAACATCTAATTCAGAAAATAAACCTAGTGCAAAGGAATCGATTTAGTATCAGTAGTGTATGAATATGGCAAATAAATGATACAGACAGTAAGTGCTTTGGGAATTCAGAGACTATTGATATATTGCTTCGAAGATAATGATGGCTCCAGGATTTCTGTGTAGAATGAAATTAGGGGCAACAGTCTGGAGGAAATGTAGATGGGGGACATGTGTGGCCTCTCAGAGATACACATTGAAACTGTATCTCAGTTTCCCACATTTATGAACAACTTAATACACATATTAAACATGAGAGAAGGGGCGTAAGGCGTAAGCGGAAAGGGGCACATTTCAACCACATAGTACAACCAGAATTAGTGATGGATAATGCAGAAACCAGCCTGGGTGAAGTAGAGGATGCTTACGGGTTTCGGAATGCGGAGGCAAGAGAGGATAGCCAAGACTGATGAACAGGTATCTGTATGTTTGCTACAGACCGTAGAAAATCTTAACTATCAATCTGAAGAGAATGAGCTTTGTTCTGTAGATAGTGTAAAATCGCAGTGAGGCTTTGGAAAAAACAATGATAGAATGAAGTAGTTATTTAAAGAATTTAATCTAGCGGCAATGTTTAGAACAGGCTAGAGGGAGGAGCAGAGCAACAGGCTCGGCGGGTGTTAACTGGCATGAAGTAATTAAGGCCTGGCCTAAGGTAGTAGCAAAATGAGTCAAGTCAAGGAGTTGGATTCTGATGGCGAACTAAGTCACTTGTCATGCTGTGTAAAATGGCATTTTTTTCTGTTTTTTTGATCTCCCATCTGACACTGACCAGGGGGTGCTTACAGTGTAACATTTTGTGCTATCTCATTTATCTCCTTAATGTGTTCAGTGTTCTCTATCCACAGATGGATTTACGTATGGTGAGAGCAAAAACCCTGCCTTTGGGAGTTCTTTATATCCCAAATGCCTTGCAGAGTTCATTTACTGTATTTTGATATTCACTAATTTGGCCTTGGAAAAGAACTGTTTTCGCAGTACCTAATTTTAACCTGCAGGTGGTGATAGAACTTAAAGGAAAAAAGTCTTTAGTGTCCACCCTTCTATTATACTGAATTTTATGATTCTTTTTATATGCGATTTTTTATACACCCAAAAGAATATATGACATTTATGTACATTATAAAGTACAGTAACAAAAGAAACACCCAAGAACCCACTACCTAACCTAAAACATAGAATATAATCAATCTATTTAAGGACCCCTGTGCTTTTCTCCAAACTCATTCCCCTTTGCAAACATAAATATTATTCTGTATGATCTTGGTGCTATCATTCCTTCATTTTTTCATATAGCTATATGTATATATCCCCAAATAATATATTATTTAGTTTCACTGTTTTCAAACCTTATATAAATGGTATCATACTGAATATATTCTTGCTTGACTTGCTTTTTCATTCGTTGTTTCTGAGATTCATCCATGTTGGTGAGTGGAAACACGTCTTAAGAGCAGAATGTAAAATTAATTTTGGAATATTTCTAAGTTTGAACATAAATGATTTTATCTTTACTCTTCATACTAGATTTGTGGGTTCAATGGTTGAAGAAATTGTATAAACAAGGGATCACTTGAAGAACTGTGACCTGGTTCTTATACTTTTGGGCAAAATCTAAGCCCTTTACTTCTCTCCCTGAATCCAGCCCAGAGTTTCTCAATCTTGACATGATTGACATTTGGGGCTGGATGATTCTTTGTTGTAGAAGGCTGTCCTGTGTTTTATATTTAGCTGCACACCTGACCTCCTCCCACTAGATGCCTGTAGCACCCTGCCTCCCCAATTGTGACAACCAACAGTGTCTTCTGAGATTGCCAAATACCCCCCACCCAAGGAGGGTAGAGCAGGGGGTGAGGGCAAAAGCGCTCCTGAGTGAGAAGCGCTGATCTAACCTTTGCATTGAGAAAATCATGCTACTCAGGATTTTTCTTAGGTACCTCTCTTGCTCAAAAACCTAAACTTATGAATAATTAAATCAATTAATTACTATATATAATCGTATCAACTAATTATATCAAATCCACATACATAAGTAATGTTTCAAGGCTCTTCTTACTTTCCTCCATTCTCCCCCTATCTAATTACCATGCCATCTCTCATTACTGCCACTTCAGACTTTCTATGACTAGGTTCCAAATACCGAATTGCTGCCCTCCACATACAATGTTAGTGTTTACCCCAGTCTGAGCTGCCCTTTCCTCCATAACCAGTTTATGTCCTCTTCTTTCAAAAGTCAGTCATTCAATACATGTACCCTTGTATTTCAGACTGTTCTGTCCATATTTGCTCTTCATCAGTCTTTACATGGCTCAGCTCTTGTAGAGTCTTAACCACGATACCCTGTTTCTTACATTTTTCTCTATATATTTTTGAAAGGTCTATATATTTACCCCACTTGCGCTACTCAATGTAAACCTCATCAGAGCTGCAATAGTGTAGTTCTGTGTGGAATGCTTGCTTCCCAGGACATATCACGTTGGGAGGGGGTCAAATAAAAGGATATAATAAAAAACAGGCCCCTGGGTGCCTCAGTAGGTTGAGCGCATCTATCATTTGACTTTAGATCATGATCTGACGGGATCAAGCCCTGCTTTGGGGATTCTCTCTGTCCCTCTCTCGCTGCCCCTCCCTCTCTCTCTCTCTCTCTCCCTCTCTCTCTCTGTCTCTCAAAAAAATAAATAAAGTTAAAAAATAATTTAAAAGTACAAAGAAAATAATCTATACCTTATTTCCTAGCCTCCTATCACCCCTACAGCATATAAGATTGAAAGTATTAAATATATTTGGATAAAGATTGTTAATTAAGGAGAGAAATCAGGCAATTAGGTGGGACGATTCCCAAAATAAGGAAATATAGGCTGATAGAGATTTCCTAATGCAGATGAAGAATATTAGAAAAGTATGAAAATTAATCCTCAGCTTTTACTTTGAAAACCCTATTACTGAAAATACAATTATGTGAGGGGCACCTGGGTGATTCTAAGGTCAGGAAAAAACAATGACAAAACATATGTGAACCCAGATTAACCAGGAAAGAGATTAGAGTTCTCTTTCTTTACCACCAGAATACCAAATAATTTTCAGGGTTAAAAACTGGGGGATATTGGGTGGCAGGATGGACAGTCCAACCTAGATAAGGAAAAATGTAAAATCCTGACAAGAGATAGGGCAGAGATTGACAGACGTTTTCTGTAAAAGGCCAGATATTAAATACTTTAAGTATTGTGGGCCACACAGTCCCTGTTCCTACTACTTAGCTGTGTGATTGTAGGGTGAAAGCACCAGACAAAATATAATGGGTGAACATAAATGTGTTGCAATAAAACATTATTTTAGGATACTGAAATTTAAATTGCATATGATTTTTCCATGTCACAAAATATTAATCATCTGATTTTTTTTCAACCATTTAAAAATATTAAAACAGGGGCACCTGGGTGGCTCAATCAGTTAAGTGTCCTACTCTTGATTCGGCTCTGATCATGATCTCACAATTCAGGAGATCAAGCCCCGAGCCTGCTTGGAGTTCTCTCTCTTCCAATCTCTCTGCTCCTCCCCCACTTGGACTCTCTGCCTCAAAATAAATAAACTTAAAAAACAATATTAAAACAGGCAGTGGGCCAATTTAACCCATGGGCCATAGTTTGCTGATGCCTGACACAGAGTACCCAACTTTTAAAATTTTTAGATAGTTAATGATAGATCCAAGAAGAAATTAGCAATGGAAGAAAATACATTTTCATTACTTTGCAGGATGGTCATTTTACAAAGAATCATTTGAACTAATGAGGAAGGGAGGATATAAAGCAAATGTAACTGAACAACATTTGTAGGTATTAGTTTATACTTTTTTCTTATATATTCTGTTTTCCCCTATCCTGGCTAGTTCCAGCCACATGTTGCCTCCACAAAGGATTGTCACAGCTGCAAATACCAGAAACAAAAGATACAAGTTTCAGACATAAGAAAAAAGATTAAAATTCGAGCGCTTTCCACCCCTCACAATTTGCCTGAGTGGAAAAAGGAAGAACTGATGGGAAATTCAAAGAATTTTTTGCTTTGCCCTGCATCTCTGCAAAGGAAGAGGAGGAAGGTACAATCTGTGGGGATTGATGACCGACGACAGAGCCTGGAAGGCTCCATGGCTACAGCAGAGACAGGTGGTTATAGTGGCACTGTGCAAAGCTCGCCCACCACAAGCCCTGGAAGTCACATGCAGCCCTGGGAGGAGAGAGACTCTAACTGTGTGACATATCGGATCAGGAGTGAGATTAGGTCTCTCCAAGCCTATCAAATACAGTCTTGAAATTCATTTAGAGGGGCTCCTGGGTGGCGCAGTCGGTTAAGCGTCCGACTTCAGCCAGGTCACAATCTCGCAGTCCGTGAGTTCGAGCCCCGCGTCGGGCTCTGGGCTGATGGCTCGGAGCCTGGAGCCTGTTTCCGATTCTGTGTCTCCCTCTCTCTCTGCCCCTCCCCCGTTCATGCTCTGTCTCTCTCTGTCCCAGAAATAAATAAATAATGTTGAAAAAAAAATTTAAAAAAAAAAAAAAGAAATTCATTTAGAAAAATAAACATGTAATCTCTTCAAGCCTATCAAATACAGTCTTGAAATCCAATTGGAAAAATAAACATGTAAGTTTGTGGCATAGAAAACATACCCACTTTCCTTACCTAGTTCAAATGTCTGCTACCCGAGTGTCCCCAAGTCTTCAAAACTGTTGGAGTAACCATATCTCCGTCACATATACAGCAGGAAACCTAATCTCAATGCGGACATCTTTTAGAATGCTTGGAGCTAATGGCTTTTTGTTTGTTTTCCTATTATTTCCTGCTTCTGCTGAATTCTTGATTTCTTTTGAGTCTGGCTGCTTATGGCGGTTCTTTTTCTCCATCCCACATCATTTCCAAGGCAGAACACAACCTCTTTTGCTTTGTTTTCTCAAAATCCCATGGAAACAAGGCATCTCTGTGTGGTATAGTGCGTTCCACTGAAGTTAACGGTGTAAGATAGGGGAGAAGGAAGAGAAATTTATACCGCAGCTATTTGGACACCCTTGTTCTTTTTTAAAGATCTTTGGCCGTAGCCCAGAACTTCTCTCTGGCTGCCTTTTATCCAACTCCCTGTCCTATTGACACATTCTTTCTTCATATCCTATTCCCCAGTCTTATCACTTCCCCCTCTTGACCTTTTTCCTCCTAGGTTACCCATGAAAACTCCAAATTCTTCACTAATTTTTCATGGACAGAACAATTTTGTTTTCTTGGTCTTGCCTCTGGCTTATCCCAGCTAGACCCACTATTAAAATGCTCTTCCTCTGCTGCACTGATATTAGTCTGACTCATTTCCTCAGCCTGGAGCTCTGAGAGCGTTATGTCTTTGGATGCTAAAATCAATTGCATACTGTTCTTCATTATCCTGATTAGCAGAAATTGTAAGAAGAGACATCTGCCTTTCCCTGACATCTCCACCCCCCAGCCATCAAGAATGAAGTGGGGGGTGGCTAAGTTAGTTCTCAGAGCCAGTCTTCAGTCCGAACCCATAGTGCAGAGAGGAACAGAGACCGTGTCCAGTTTTACAGATTGATCGGTCCTGGTTTTCATTCTTGTTGCTCTTTGTTACACTGCACTCATCTTGTCATTCCCACATATCTGGGGCCACCATTATTCTCTGTGGTAGTGATTCTGCTTCTGGTCTCAAGCTTCCCATGGGCTGTGTGTGTGTGTGTGTGTGTGTGTGTGTGTGTGTGTGTGTGTGTGTTGGGTAGAGGAGTTTGTAGGCACTGGGAAGATGTGGAGGCAAGGATTCTCCTTACAATGTTATGGTCCCGGTTAAGGTCGCTGTTCCTCTCCGCCACCACCAGCTTGGGCTGTGGCTCTTTGTCTTTGATTAGCATAAATCCTTGCACAGGCTGTAATCATTTTCTAAGGTTGGGCGACTCCACTACCTCTGTGTAAAGCTAGTAAAGCACTATAGCAAGTGCATACGAGCATATTTCTAGGGCAAGACTACTTCAGGTCAAATCCTGTTGTACGTGACCTTGAGCAAGTGGTTGCTCTCTTTGTGTTTCATTTACCTCATTGACAAAATGGCAATAAAAATAATAATACATATCTCAAGGACTCTTATGAGGATTAAATGAGTAAATGCACAGAAAGTATTCAGATAGTACCTGGCTCGCAGTAAGTGATATATAAGTGTTTACACTTACTAAGTTTACAACTCAGGCTTTGTGCTAATATTGACTTGGGCCTTCATGTTTTCAGAATCCCATCCTGCACTCCCATTTTAGCATAGATTTCAAAACATTCACACCATACTCAGTTGGCCGAGTCATGATGGCTTTAACCATAGGGACTACATGACTATGTCAGGATACCGACACTGAGGCTGGATCACCACAGGAAGGAAACTGGATTTTGTCTTGTTGACTATGGAGCATCACCAAGACTTTTTAAGTAGAGGGGTATTGTGGTCACACTTGTTTTTATAAAGATAACTTCTATTGTTGTTTGTAGGAGATGGTCTGCATGGGAAAGAAACTGGAAGTAGATTGATCAGGTAGAAAGTACCAGGAGATTATGCTAAGGTGATAAGGACATAAATTAAGGTGTCATTGGCCTAATGAAGAGAGTTTGGCATTTAGAAGGTACAGTCAACAGGACTGATTGGCAAAAGAAATAAAGGATGAGAGACAGGAATGGTGTCTGATAATGCCAAGCTTTGAAACTGGGTAAGTGAATAAATACTGGTTCACCAACTCCTTATGTTCTCTCCAAGGAAAGAGGGGCAGGGAAGAGGAAGACACTGCAAAGAGTTTAGTTGAAAGTAGGGGGCTACTGGACAAACACTTCTGGAGCTACAGAGACAAGTAAGATTTGGAGTTAAATATTTGGGAATTGCTAAACACTAACATTCTAGCAGAGGAAGAAGACTCCACAAAGAAAAGATGAACAACTTGGAGGACACCCAGAAAACTAACAGGCGTTTCATGAAAGTGTATGGAAGAATAAGTTTTGAGGAAGAAGTAACAGTCTGAGAATCAATGAGAAACTACTATGAGGAAACGTGTGGCCTCGTTACAAGCAGTTGCAGCCAAGTGAAGGGTCACATGTCACTGGCTTTGGCTGAGAAATTAATAGGAAGTGAGACCATGGAGTCGTGAGTGTAGAGTAAGTGTAGATCGCCCTCATTACAAAGCTTGGTTGAAGGGGAAAGAAATCAGAGGGTAGCTAGAGGCAGGAATAAGGCAAGTTTTCATTTCCTAGGGTTTAGAAGAATTAAGCTTATTTATAAGGTTGAAGAGGGACAAGCCTCTGAAAGGAGAGGGTGACACTAAAAATGAGAAAGGGGAAGGTAATTAAAGAAATGCAGTTCTTAGGGGCGCCTGGGTGGCTCAGTCAGTTGAGTATCCGACTTCAGCTCAGGTCATGATGTTACAGTTCATGAGTTCGAGCCCCGCATCAGGCTTTCTGCTGTCAGTGCAGAACCTGCTCTGGATCTTCTGTTCCCCTCTCTTTCTGTCCCTCCCTGACTCGTTCTCTCCACCCCCACAAATAAATAAACTTAAAAAAAAATGCAGTTCTCAAGAAGAAATGAGGGGCTGGAATTCAGAGCCCAGGTGGAAGGAATAGACTAAAACAAGAGGGATCAATACTTCCAGAAGCAAATCCCCAGCAGTAGGAGTCTAGAATTGTTAGATACGTACCCCACGAGTCAAGAGGAGGAAATTCTGACGTGCCTCTCTCAGATGCCCCATTTGTCTAAGGCTGTAGCCCACTCACAAGGCGCTCCCTCCTCCCAGTTCCAATTCACTTCACTACTCCCTCACTTATGCTTCCTGGAATCACCGCTCAAATAAACTACTTGCATCCCAATCTTTGTGTCATGCTCTGCTTTTGGGGAATCCCAATTTCAATAGATTGTGAGTTAGAACATTATCCCAGGCTTTCTGATGCCAGGTCTGGGGCTTTTTTTTTTCAGCCAAATCGTACTTTACCACTTTTGCTAGTTTTTTTTTCCAAATGGAGTACATGCCATTGCCAAAATACAAGTTATTCATTTTGTTTCTAGGTCTGTTTCCATATCCATCGTGCTATATCTTCAGATGAGGAATCTAGAATAAGAACCTCCTGAATAGAGATCTGTGGAAACAGCAGAAAGCTAACTGTCAACATGTATCACTTGCCTTTACTTCCATTGTTTCTGAATCTGACCCTTCATTTGGGGGGATAGATAGATAATGTCTATGTCTACTCCTTCACCTACTCCTTTGTTTATAACTAAAGTTACATTTTCATCTACATATATGTTATGTAAAAATCTATATATATCTACATTTTAAAAAGTAGATATCAGCCAGGGCAGGACAGGAAGTTGAGAGAGGAATAGGAACAAGGAGGTAATAATGTATCAGTTCTCTATTGGTTTCTGGCTGGCTAATTTAGGCAGAAGTGAATTTATTGTAATTACTGGAGAATGTGGGACTTACAGAATCAGAAGTCATCTGTACTTCAGACTTCAGAATGAACAGGAATTAAGGGCATTATGGAGGGGTGCCTGGGTGGTTCAGTCGGTTAAGCATCTGACTTTGGCTTAGGTCATGATCTTGCCATTCGTGAGTTTGAGCCCCACGTCGGGCTCTGTGCTGTCAGCTCAGACCCTGGAGCCTGCTTCAGATTCTGTGTCTCCCTCTCACTCTGCCCCTCCCTTGCTCACGCTCTATCTCTCTGTCTCTCTCTCTCAAAAATAAACATTTAAAAATTAAAAAAAAAAAAATGAACCATGGAAAGCCAAGCAAGTAGCAGAAAGCAAGGAGCAGAGCAACCGTGTCATAACCTGAAGGGTCTGGCCAGTATACGGCTTCTTCTGCTCTTTCTGGTATGAATGACCTTCCTTGTGTCTTTTCTTAAAGATGCAGATTCTCTGGAGAGAGCAGTGAACTTGCTCATCTAACTTCCCACCAGCGCCCCTGTTGGGGTGAGAAAAGACTTAGACCCTTCAGCTCCTGCCATGGAACTGCCGAATTATTTTCCCCAAAAGTTATGGAGAAGCCCCAACTCGAAATAGAACTGCTATTAGAAAGGAGGATCAGAAGCCAGGAGACAAAAGAATAGCAAATGTCAACTGCAAATCTCATCAGGTAACCAGACAGGGCTGTTGGCTGGGGCTGCCTACTGACAGCAGATGACACGGGACTGGTCACTGATAAGTGTATAACCATAAGAACCTTATAATCTAGAATGAGCAAGAATCCTTGGCTACAATATGTATAATATTTAAGGGACAAACTGAAAAATACAGGAATACATTGAAATAGGCTTTAGTAGTGGAATAAAATGATGTTAAATAAAATTACCTTAGAACAGGAAAATAGTTATTAGCATTTTGCTGTGTTTGGAACTGCAGGTCAGAGTTGCCTATATGACGAATCCTACGAGAAAATCTTTCTGCAGGCTGAGTGAGCAGCATGGGCAAAGGCACGGAAACAAAGTACAGCTTGTGTTTGGGAAATGGCATGTATCCAGTTTGGCTGGGGTGCAGGGAACATGAGATGGTTCAGATCTTTTTGTGTGGGGGGGACTCAATTTCTTTTAGAAGCTGAACAAATCATTTTGAGACATTTACCTGCTTTGCAAACCGGTTTTTATTTCTCACTTAGCCTGCATGATTGGATAAATACTCAAAATCTGACATTGGATCTCACCAGTTGAAGTTCACGGCTCCTATTTTGGCCTCTTGTTCTCTTTTATTCTTTAGTAGTCACTCAAAATAATTACAAGGCAACTGGCGTATTTGTACACCAGTGTTCATAGCAGCATGATTAACAATAGCTAAAAGGTGGAAATAGCTCAAATGTCCACTGATGGATGAACAGACAAAATGTGGCCTCTACATACAATGGAATGGTATTCATCCTAAGAAGAAAGGACATTCTGACACATGCTACAGCTTGGATGAACCTGCAAGACGTTGTGCAAAGTAAAATTAGACGCAGAAGGGCACGTACAGAATGATTCCTCTTGTGTGAGGTACCTAGCGCAGTCAAATTCATAGAGACAGAGAGTCGAATGAGGCTGCCAGTGTCAAGGGGAGGGAGGAACGGGAGTTAATATTTAATGGGGACAGATTTTCAGTTCAGGAAGGTGAAACAATTCTAGAGATGGATGGTGGTGATGGTTGTACAACATTGTAAGTGTACTAATGCCACCGACCTATACACTGACAAACAGTTAAAGTGGAAAAAATGGTTAAAATGGTAAATTTTATGCTATGTATATTTTATCATGATTTGTTAAAAAGGCAATAGTCTTTCTCAGTGTGTCCCCAAGAAGACACAGCAATAGGCCCTCTTTAGGGCATCTGGACTCTGCTTTTCTCCCCAAAGCCAATGAATAATTAATTCCTGTGATTGTGCCCACAGATGTACTGCAAATGGTGACAGTACAGATCCCTGCCCTTCATGGGAAGATTTGCTGTCCCATGGCTTGGTGTTGTACTCGGGGATCCTCTCAGACACCCGCCTCCTTCCGGGGTCTCTCCCCTTCCTGGGACAGCCCACACGTAATGGTCACTCCAGCGGGGGGGAAAGGCCCAACCGTATGGGCCCAAAGCAGGATACCTCTAATGGACCGTTGTCATTCTGATGGGCCATATTACCTCCACATAGGTTCTCTCTTTCACCAGTCCTTTTCCCTTCCACTCCCTTCCACAGGGAGCGTTCACAGTCTCCTCATAAACACCCAGGGCACAAAACACTCAGAGTCACATTCCTGGAGAACATTAACCTGAATGGGCAAATGAAGTTCCTTTGAAAACAGGAAGAGAAAAAGGTATACAAAGGAACAAGAATAATAGTGCATTTCCTGTTGGAAGCAATATAAGTGTGGGAAAAGTAGAGCAACCAGAATGCTACATGCAACAAAACACCTTTCAGAATCTAAGGCAAAAATGTTTTCTTTTTTTTTTTAATTTTTTTTTTTTAACATTTATTTATTTTTGAGACAGAGAGAGACAGCATGAACGGGGGAGGGCCAGAGAGAGAGGGAGACACAGAATCGGAAACAGGCTCCAGGCTCCAAGCCATCAGCCCAGAGCCTGACGCGGGGCTCGAACTCACGGACCGCGAGATCGTAACCTGGCTGAAGTCGGACGCTTAACCGACTGAGCCACCCAGGCGCCCCAAAAATGTTTTCAAATAACACAAGAACTAATAACAACAAAAAAAATCGATCTGCAGCATGTCCACACTCCAGGGAAAGTCAGTTTGAAAAAATTCATGAAACTTACGCTAATTATTTGTGCACTTTTTCGTATTTTTTTTGCTTTGATGAATAGTTCATTAAAAGGAAAGAAAGAGTAGTTTACATTTGTTGTGCTGTGAGTAAGGGTAGTTTTCTTCTCTACACAATCTTGTCCCTCAAGTCCTGGCTGGGGTGGTAACTCCCAGATGCCTTCATACTGATGATACCTCAGTATCCCTCTAATCAATCCAACTAGTTGTTTTAAAATTTTATCTAACTTTTCAAGTTTTTCTTCGTAGCAATGTCATGCTCCACAAGCTCTTTCCTCACCAATTAATGCCAAGGTTACTGTTACATTTTTCTACTGGAATGTGAGATTCTTGTTCTGTTGAAAGTGCGAATGGGTTGGGCAGTGTTAGCAAGTGATTTTAGGAGCAGGGTGTTGTTTCCATCTATACTCACTGCTTTTCCATTCACAAATAATATGTAGATTATTAAAAATCATTTTCTTCCTTCCCTTATATAAAGCAATATCTTTTTTTTTCAAAAATTTTAAATGTTTTTATTTATTTTTGAGAGAGAGACAGAGCGAGTAGGATAGAGGCAGAGAGAGAGAGAGGGAGTCACAGAATCCGAAGCAGGCCCCAGGCTCTGAGCTGTCAACACAGAGCCTGACACGGAGCTCGAACTCACAAACTGTGAGGTCATGACCTGAGCCCAAGTCGGATGCTTAACTGACTGAGCCACCCAGGCGTCTTTATAAAGCAATATCTTTATAAAACTATTTATTATTTATCTGTGTGTATATATTGCTGCCTCACCCTCAATCAATGAAATTGCCGTCCTGATCTTGTTTCAAGATAGAAGGAAATTAAAATTTATTGCATTTCTTCTGTGTATTAAGCCCTACAGTAAACCCCGCATATAAGTTACCAAGTTTGAAATCAAGTGTGAATATTTATACTTCATGCTGCTACAGATATGGAATTTTATTGTTCCATGAATAATAAATATTCCTGAGTTTCTATCGTATAGTATGTGTATGCTGGATGCTGTGGGTATAGAAATAAGAAAACAAGTCTGTAACCTCTCTTAGGAGAGAGAGTCCAGTATACAATATAGTGATGTACAATGTAAGACAAGAAAACACATAGGAAAACATGTAGTCAAGGTGGATGGGGTTGGGGGAAGGACAGGTCCCCAGGGGAGTCCTATTTCATTCAGAGGGGGTACATAGAAATTCCTGGAATAGGCAAATAAAGGAGAGGACTGGAACATACATACGCGCATTCATATAAATACACATACATATACATATACATATATTTACTCTCAGTAATAGTAAAAGGACGCATCTAATGTGATTGATTCATTGGCGAAAATAGTCATGGGACATGAGACTTTAGGTTTGTCAGGCATCTTTATTGAATGAGACAATCTTCTACAAAACTGGATAGATCCTCCTTTCTTTACTCCAAATTCCCTGATAGATCCTCCTTTCTTTACTCCAAATTCTCCATTGTAGGAGAATGGTACACACTGGGAGCCTTCCTTACGTATAAAAGTTACCACAGTAATCATGTTTTGCGAGAATCTCTACCCCTGGATCTATCCTTTGTGGGCAGGAGAGCAGAGGTGTGGCCCGGACATGTAGGCGCCATATGTCTACGTGCACACTGAAATGTAGACAACTGGCTAATTGGATTCTCTCTCCTAGGGATGTAGAATTTGTACAGAAAGACACAGGGGCTAAATTTCCGATTGAAACTAAAACATTTTAAGGGCTGCCTTCTACAGAATAAATTGAAGAACTCCTCTTACTGGGGTTTTTATAGCTGTCCTAATTCTGCCTTCCCGTGGCATGTTTGTGGCAGTCTGTTATTGATTCTATTACTTACCTCAGTGTCCCTCTAATAAATCCAATTATTTTTTTTTTATTCCAGATGGCTGGATGAAGCTCATTTCTTTAGCTTGCAAACAAAAACAAAAATTTTTTAAAAAGCCAGTGTAAGTAAGTGAGTTACTCTGGCCCTTAATATTTCATAATCTTTGATTGCTGCAGCTAGGGACTAAGGGTCTACTCTAAAGGTTCTAGAATTTTCCCTCAATATCTCTAAAGGGGAAGCAGGAAAAAAACACCTCAATCTTGGAGAATCACTTGAGTATATACTTTTGTGTCATGCACATGTGAGTAGGTCCCTATCCTTTGTTTTTTGATGTAGTCCTAGTTATTGGTAAAGTAATCAAAGCATAAATGTAAACTTTTTAAGTGTAAAATTTTTCAAGTTTAATATGCCAACTTCTGGTCTCAAACATACATGCCAAAGAATAAGTTCACTGTAATGTCATGTGTGAGCTAACCAAAAAAATGAATCGGAGTGTGTGTGTAATTGTGCACAATGAACTTTTCTTTTTCCTCAGCAAATATACAGTTATTTTGAAATCAAAGCAAGGAGCTATATCTCAGCTCCTTGTATTTAAGTGGTCTTATTTTTTCTAAGAAATAAAAAATAATAAAAGATGAATAAAAAATAAGGACAAATTTTTAATTCAAGCATGCAAATACACTTTTGTCAAATGTATATTTTTAAATTCTCTGCTAGTATTCAGAAATTTTGTCAGAATAGTTAACAACCCTGGGAATTCTACTTTAAGATGGGGTCATAAAAGTATGAATCATCATGTGTTTTCCAATTAGTTGGATAATGTTTTAATAGGAGGTTATATTTAAAGAACCTAAAACCTGGAGGGGAGAAAGCACACATGGAGAGTGGATTTACATGTATGAATAGATTTATAGCAAATTTATCAAAGAAAACAGAGAAGTCATACTGTGGAGGAGAATGAGGGAAGATCTTGCATTACTGCCCATCTCTTTTATGTGCAAAGGCATACTTTAAAATGTGATTTTACTTAACATGAACTTGCGATTTCTTTCTTCCCCTATGTATTTTTACACAATAGCTGAATTTCTTCTTCATGTGTTAAGTGTAAAAAATCTGTTTTCTATTAGAATTAAACATTTATTTGGGTGCATGTTTTTTTAATGGCATGTGATCTTGTGGGGAAATTCTTTAATAAGAAAGATGTAATTCTCCAGAGGCATAAAATATAAGCAATTCTGAAGTTCTTGCATACACATCGAAAGCAAAACATTCCTTAGCCCGAGGTCTTTCCATTCTTTGCAGGGAAAAAAACTGAAGAAGAAAACATCTTCTGCACTTTGCTCTGTTAGGGAATCAATTTAAAGTTGGTTAGATACCAGAGGGAAAAAATTTCAGGTAGACAAGGAACCTCTGAAAAGAAGAATAGCAAATAAGTATTTCATTCCAACTGGTATGCAGGGGAGGATACTGTGCCATCTGAAGCTACACAGTTGGGGCAACCTATCCAATTTCCACCAATATTACTTTTCACATGATTCATGTAGCAGGTGTAGGGAGTGAGCAGTCCAGATCTGAGCAAAAAATAAAACAGGATTCTGAGATTGAGTACTCTAGGAAAAACTGCATTTGGAAAATTCCTTCTCAGAGATTTGTTTTTCCTGTTTGGGATCCTATATCAGTCAGAAAAGCAGAGCCTCTAGGACATATAAGGGATGACTTTATGCAATTGTGGGGACTGGTGAAGCAGTCTTTAAACAGTTCCTTTTCTTCACATATGATGCTGGAGCTCAAAGTATGCAGGGCAAGTAAGTGAGAAGGCTAGATGGCTGGCTGTAAGGGAAGCAGGAGGGTAGACTGAAATCTGTATCAGTTCTTGTTACCTCTGACCTTGGTGATGTGGGCCTGAACCCTTTATCATGAGCTGAATCCATGATCCAGGGCAAGGCAGAGCAGCTGTAGGCCTGACCAAAATCTTAGGCCAACAGGATGAGCCAACAGATAGACAACAGCACATGAAAGCCACAAAGATGGCTGCCTTGTTCCTGACCTCCAAATCTACCATAAGAATCTCAAGTGTGGTTGACCCTTGGGAAACAAGGGAAAGGGAATTCTGGGAAATGTAGTTTAGCCTAGCCAAGCTGACACATTACAATGCCCCCACTTTTTCTTGGTTGCTTTTCTTTGTCTTGCTCTTGATTGACATTTGCACTTATCTTTCTAGATCATGTTGTCAGAGTCTTTCTCAGAAAGACCACGTAAAGGTAATTTCTTTTTTAGTTTTTGCTTGTCTGAATTGTCTTCTCTCGTCACACTTCATTGCTAACTTGGCTGTGTAGAGTCCTGATTTGGAAAATATAAATTCCCTTGGAGTTTTAAGGCATTCTTTCTGTGGAGAAGCATGATAGTAATCTGAGTTTCAGTTCTTTCTTTTTCTTTTTTTTTTTAATGTTTATTTATTTTTGAGAGAGAGAAACAGAGTGTGAGCAGGGGAGGGGCAGAGAGAGAGAGGGAGACACAGAATCCGAAGCAGGCTCCAGGCTCTGAGCTGTCAGCACAGAGCACATTGTGGGGCTCAAACTCACAAACCACGGGATCATGACCTGAGCTGAAGTCAGACACTTAACCGACTGAGCCACCCAGGCACCCAGTGAGTCTTGCTTCTTTTTAGGTGATTTCATTCCTTCTGGAAGCTTGCAACTTTTCACTATCACTGTTCAAAAATTCCATCATGATAAGCCCGAGGAGTGGGTGGGTGTTTTTAGACTTTTTTTTTTTTTTTTAATTCATTGTGCTGGGCACTGAATAGTCCTTTCAACTTCATCTCTTTCATTGCTGGGAATTATTTTTTTATTGTTTCCTTGATAATTTGCTGTCCATTTTTTGCTGTGTCCTTTTTGAAAGTTCTATTTGACGCATGCTTGACTCCCAAAATAAAACCTGATTTTCTTATCTTTTCCTACTTTTCATACCATTGTCTTTTTATTCCGCTTTCTGGAAGGTTTCCTTGAATATATATTCTAATCCATCAGTTAAGTTTTTGGTTTTGGTTTTTAATTCTAACTATTTAATTTCTTTGCTATTCTTTCTGCTCTGGGCTAATTTTTTCCTTTAAAAAAAAACAGCATTTTCTTATTGTTCCTTACTTCTCAGATAATACTAAATATAGTTTGGGGGGTTGTCATGCAAACATTCCCCACCTTAACAAAATAAAACTTTTTGTTTACCCTACTTCCTCTTTTTTTTTAATGTTCACTTATTTATTTATTTTTAATTTTTTGTTAATGCTTATTTATTTTTGAGAGAGAAAGACAGAGAGAGAGGGCAGTAAGAGAGGAAGATACAGAATCCAAAGCAGGCTCCAGGCTCTGAGCTGTTATAGCACAGAGCCTGATGCAAGGCTCAAACTCATGAACCAAGAGATCATGACCTGAGCTGAAGGTGTCCGCTCAAACAACTGAGCCACCCCGGCTCCCCTACCCCACTTCCTCTTATAGCAGTAATACCACTATTGCTCAGTCCCCCTCATACCCTTTGCACTAGCTGGTCTCTGCCTGGACTCCTTTCTCCCTCCCCCTGCCCCCAGGTATCCCCATGCCTTACTTTTAAGACGTTGCTCAAATGCCATCTCAGTGGAGCCTTCTCTAACCCACTCTATTTAAATTTTCATCTTTTTTCCCCATCCACTCATTAGCCCTCTCCCTTGGCTCATTTTTCTTCACAGAATATGATAGACACCACTTTCTAACATATTGTATAATCTATTTATTTTGTTAAATGTTTACTTCCCCATCTTGGCTAGAATGTAAGCTCTATAAGGGCAAAGACTTGTCAGTTTTGTTTATTGCAGTTTCCCCAGCATCTAGAACACTGCCTGGCACATAGTGGACCCTCGATATTCGGTGTTCCTTGGTTCCTTCTTCCCCCACCATTGATCTTAATGTCTGTTTTTCATATTGGAGAAATTAATTCTTCAAATGTCTGGTGATCCTTGGTTGTCTCTATGTGAAGCACCAAAAAAGTTTACTAAAAGCTAGCTTTATGTTTGTGGGTAGAGTTTGTGGACGATTGAGCTTTAATATATAATCTAGTGGTGAGCTGGCATATCTTTAGAAGGAACTACTATATTTTACTATTATTAATTTTTTTTTCTATGGGGCAATTCCATTTCTCTCAAGAAAAATTCTTGTCTCCCTCCAAGAAATATAAGGTGGTCTGACAGCAATATGGTTTGGAAAGGGTGGTTGGGCACACTCGTTCTATGCGTGTTTTCATTTAATATCTCTATTTATGTCTCCTGCCTTTCAATGTTCCTGATATCCCCAAATGAAACTTTCCAAATCAGATTTTTATAGGCATAAAAGATGGGCAAGTGGTAGATAGTAAGTAAATAAAGAGTTACGTGGGATGGGTAAGGGCTACTGGGTCCAGATACACCTTTTATATTATTTCACCAATCCCTCCCCTGACCCATTTTCAGTTTTTTACAGTTACCCTTGAATTTTGTGGTTCCTTTAAAACCTCTTCCGATAAGTTGTATCATTTCTGTTTACATTGCCATTGTAGGTTTATGCCTTTTTATCTTTTTGATGTCTTTTTTGAAAGGGTTTGGGGAAAGAACACCGATAAAAGTGTGTGGTCAATCCACCATATTTAATAAGGTTTTGGTAATAATGTTTTGTTAGCTAGGGCCAGGTCCATATATATCTTTGGGAGAAAACTTTTCTTTTTCTTGGTGGGTGACACTTTAATGAGCTTTTATTATACAAAGTATAGCCCATATTATATTCTGAAAGAGAAACTGTTGATGTAAAAAGCAAAATTTCTCTACATAATCCTACAAATGGTTTTCTTCACTGTGATTATAGCTGTATCACTAATGCTTATGACTTGATTGGCTGGGAAGATAGAATTTTTCCCCTTCCTATGAAGCAAGAGAAGAGTTAGGGGTAGGACATAGTCAAGGATACTTCTGCACATGGGAGGTTATATAGCTCCGTCAACATGGCAGCAGTTTGGGTCCATGGATTAAATGAGAGAAGGCTCATGGGGTATCTCTGTGGAGAAGAGAATACTCACAGTTAATATACCTGTTTACATTTTCCTTCTCTGCCTTGTAATTTCCTTCCATTATCCCCAAGTTTCAGAACTGTTTTGCAAACATCACAGCCTTTGAAAAGCTTGTGTTGGGGTTTCAGAAAGGGGCTTATGTCCGAGTCTAGGTTAGATTAGGGAAAGAGAAAGTAGTTTTTCCCCACAACCACTGCATCCATTTTGAAATCTCCCTGGTGGCAAGAGCAGCATTTCAAGACACCACCATGGTCCCAGAACATTAGCCGTTGGCCAGGAACAGAGCAACAATTTTTTTTTTTTTACATAATAATATGGGTTTTCCCTTATATAATGTTATGTGTCAATTTAAAACATCTAAAACAGTTTTACTAAATAAAATAATAATATGGGTTTTCCAACGAGATAATTACAACAGCTTTGTCCTTGCCTGCCTAGAGCAGCAGAGGAGCTGTGAAGGGGTTCCTCATTTCATAGGACTCTATATCCAAGTTGACTCATCCATTGCATACATTTACACAACCTAGTTGACTCATTCATTACATACATTTATCCATGTTGCCTAGTTATCTGTGAACTCTCTTAACTTTGATATAAAACTTTAATCCTCATTATGCTCTAGGGAGGATCCTTGTAGATAATAACAAATGATTGAAAGAGAAGAATTTCAAAGTGGGAGTGGATTTCAAAGTGGAATTTCAAAGGGGACTAGCTGATCTAATAGCTTTATTTTACAGATGAGAAAGTTGAGGTTCAGAGAGCCATGACAGAGCCTGAATATCAATGCAGTTCTTGCAATTTTCAGTAAATTGTTTTCACTCACTGACTATATCATTCATATGTCATGGCATGGATTAATTAATTCAGGAGCTATTTACTTAGCATCTATTAATTTAAGTTTTAACTAGTTACGTAGACTATAGAAATAGGGTGATTCTCTATAATATTGGTTTAGTTTTACTAATTTTAAAATGCTTTTGGGGGCACCTGGGTGGTTTGGTCGGTTAAGCTTCCACCTTTGGCTCAGTTCATGATCTCACGGTTCATGGTTTTGAGCCCCTCTCAGCTATCTGAGCCATCAGCTCAGAGTCTGGATCCTACTTCGGATTCTGTGTCACCCTCTCTCTCTGCCCCTCCCCTGCTCGCACTCTATCTCAAAAATAAAGAAAACATTTAAAAATAATTAAAACATAATTATATGCTTTTCTATAGAAATTTCTCAGACCTATGCTATGTGAGAACAAGTTTTGCATTCTTTGAGAACTCTGCCTGAGATAATATCCAAACCAACATTTTAGGAAGGAGTTTCATTACTTCCCCCTGAGAAGGCTCTGTTAGTTGCCTGAATGAAGATAGTTCTTGGTGACCTCTTTGCTTGATACAATATGCTCCATTTCTAAATATTTCAGTAAAAGGCACATTTTGAGTTTAAAATGTGATCATTGTACTCAGGATTTTAAAAGTCTCATAAAGGGTGCATGTCCCTGAATTGGGAGTTAAGGTTGGAAAATATAACCATCAGAAATATAGGCTGGTTGCATATGCTAAGGAATGTAAGATCAGTTGTCTGAGTCTAATTCATAATGGGACTGAGAACAGACATGTTTGCTGCTAGAGGCTTGAGCTGCCTGGAGATGGGGAGAGCTGGAATTAAACCTTCCCACTGGGACTGGGTCAGATATCAGATAATGGGCACGTGTCCAATCCAGCAGACACAATCCAGGGTCCAGAGGGGTTGGATGACAATCATGCTATAACTGATGTATGAATTGAGAGTTCTCTGAATAAGATCTTCCGAAAGGAGAAGGAGAGAACTTGTCGGTGCTCATCCAATTCTGCCCAGGAGCCAGAGTGACCTGATCTTGGTACAACTATACCTGTTGTCCAGTGGAAATATTCTCAGGCCACAGAAGAAAAGTCTATCTAATTACTTTACTTTGAAAAACAAAAAAGCCTATCCAATGCCCTTTATTCATGTTCTTTATGTATCCAAAATGCTTTTGACTTGCTCTCCAGAGTGATTCTGCCCACCCATGAGGAATTTTCCGTGCAAATAACTGAATAGATGATCTTACTAAGCAAGTCTCTTTTTCTAAATTAATGTGTTAGCTTTTCTGTTTTATATACCTCTTGAGAAACTGCTGAGCATAAGTTAGTTGCCGAGAAGCTAATCACACTTAGGGTAAATGCATAAAATCCAACTTCTAGATAAGCTCATTTACGATGTAAGCCTTAATAACCTCACTATCTTTCAGTGAAGCTGCATTAAGGATTGTGCCTTAAAGTGTGCATCCCAATACTTCTGTTTCTGGTCTGTCTCCTCCAATGCTGAATGTAACCCACTCCTCTTAAATCATTTTCTCACACCTCTATCAGCCAACGATCTCAGGTCTCATTCTCATTTTATAGCTTTGGTACAGTTGTGCAAGGTCACCGATTTGACCTTTCCTATTGACATTTCTTCCTGCATGTTCTAGCAATGCATCTGTGTATGAAAGGAATAATATTGCCCCTAGCAAACTCAGTGTCTGGCATGCTTTCACACAACATTATCCCCAGATTCTGTCCTTAGTGTCTAATTCGCTTTTTCCAGGTTTTTCCCAAGGCAATGAATCTGGCCAAGTCTTCAGAAGACAACAGTAGCTGTCTTTAATGGTGAAGAGCACAGATTCTCAGCGCAACTGACTTTGAATCCTGGCTCTACCTTGTGCTACTTATGTTACCTTGGGCAAATTACTTAAGCCTTTGTGCCTCGGTTTCTTCATTTGTCAAATGGAGATAGTAACAATGTCTGCTCATAGGACTGTTGTGGCTGAATGAGTTATGATATATTTACCATGTCTGGCACATAAGTGAGACTCATTGTCATGGTTCTTCCCGCTTCTGAAGAAGGGAGCACAAGGTTAATTAAATGCCTGACTGGGGAGAAGGCAAAAGGAATACAAGAAGGAAAAAATAGGTTTGCATTTCAAAATATTTCTTTTACCATTGAGGTAATTATCAAATCAGCCAAATAATCCCCATACTTTTGCTTTTAACATTTAATGTCAGCAACTTGAATTCTCTACAATTATGAATGTATAACCTCCACTTCTGTGGGCATACATCACTTCATCAGGAGGGAAAACTTTTCCCTTCTTCCCCTCCATGTTCTTTGACTAGTCTAATAATTAAATTAACATAAGACAGATTAATAGGACAGGAACAAATTTTGTGCTTATGAAAGTCCCAAAGACAGAGACTCAAAAGGCAGTCAGACAGTTGAAGCTTATATGCCAGGATGAGCTAAGGAGACTCTGGTAGAGGTTTGGGGCTTTACAAGGGAAGAAGAAAAAGTCACAGGAAGATGAGTAGAGCAAATGTTTGGTAAACAAATGTTTGCCAATGTCTTTCTGATAAAAGGTTATCTTTGGTAGTAACTCCTTCCTGGTACAGATTCTCTATTTAAATTCTTTTAAGCAGTAAAAGGGAAGGCAAACAGCTCTTCTAGAGTCTGTTGGGCTTGACTGTCTTCAGCTCGAAATAAGCCCCATGCCAAAGTGGCATATTTGGGGATCATGTATCCTGCTTCCCCCTCAACTTCAACCTAACTGGTTTTCTTTCCAGTGAGTCATCAGGATTAGCTTTTTCTAGATAAGCTTAAAATTTCTGAGTGAATGACAGGAAAATGTTCAAAGGACAGGTTAAACGTTGGTAAAACTTGACGGTAGAAAACAACCAAGAACAGAAAAAAAACACAACTTCCGCATTTTACTGGAATCTGAGTTAATAAATAGGGATCACAGAACAAATAGCAAACAACAGCTTGAGTTACATCAGAATGAAGAAAGAAATGATGAACCTGGATTTCCAGTCTGAAACCATTACTCAACCAGGGGAGCTCACAAGTTGCCAGTTACACGTTCAAAACTCCTCTAGAGTTTAAAACAACAGGAACAACTTGTTCAGATTTTAACTGATGTTTCCAGATAAATTTCACAATTTTGCACCTCAGGGAATTTTTTTTTTTCTAATTAAGGAAATTTTTTTTAATGTTTATTTATTTTTGAGAGAGAGACACACACACAGTACTAGTGGAGGCGGGGCAGAGAGAGGGAGACAGAATCCAAAGCAGGCTTCAGGCTCTGAGCTATCAGCACAGAGCCCAATGTGGGGCTCAAACCTACGAACTTTGAGATCATGACCTGAGCTAAAGTCAGACACTTAACTGACTGAGCCACCCAGGCACCCCGAGAATTTTGCTTTTCTTAAAGATTAACTAAACTGACTATTTCATCTTGGCAATTATTAGCTTGCCACATTTTTTATAACTAAGAGAAATTGGGTTTCTCTCCATATTGTAGTTGAAATGACATTTTAATCCATACCTTTATAGGTAAAACTTTTTTATCATTAGTACTATAAAGCAAAGCTTCAACTGAACTTTGGTTTTCCTTCATCTACAGCTGAGCATTATCAAAGTTCAAGTACAAAAATTCTGTGGATGAGCACAAAAATAAGAGCTGGAAAAAAAAAACAAAACCAGAGATGTATTTTCCTAATGATCTATTATTAGCTCTTTCATAAAAATTCTTACTAATAGGAGAAAAAAAGGAAAAGATCAGAATACTGCAATTTGTCATTGAATCTACTTTTTTAGCTTTCCTTCCAGTTAAACTGATTTCCTCATATATTTGTTTCCAGAGTAAAGCCAGAATCAACATTGTCCCTATTTCTAATCAAATAACAGAGAAGCAATTACAAAATCTGAATGCAGTTAGAGGATCCTGGGAGGCAGAGTGGCTGGATCTAGCCTGAGCTGTGTCTCTCACTCATTTTTGACTTCAGGCAAGGTATTTAACATCTCTGTATTTTTGACATAATTGTAATAATGCTAATTGACTTCATAGGTATGATATTAAGCATAACTCAAGAAACAACCGTGGGCTCTTAGGCCAGGTTAACTAGAGAGAAGCCCACCTTTGCAACTTGGAAAATAAATTTAGGATTATATCTCCTTTCCATTCCCAGCACATTTTGAATGCATTGGATGGGACTTTGATGTAAATAATAGAATTTGCAGTTTTTAATATGCAAGATGGAAAAGAAAATAGGTTATGTTACAATTTCCATTTCAGAAGTAAAATCTTCAGAAATGCTTTTATTTCTACCTTTTGGGAATCTAACTTATTTAGCTTTCTAAGGTTTTTACTGAGAGTAATTCTTAAGATAAATAACAAAGATATTGTTATGTTCCATTTTCAGAAAAAGGAAAAAAAAATAGCCTAAAGGAGTCTCTAAGTCTGTGTTTATGGCTGAATTTTTAAGTAACTGTCTTCCATTAAGGGTGCAGTCCATTTGTGAATGCTAACTTACTAACCATGCTTCCTTCAATAGCTCTTTCTTCTTTTTATTTCTTTTATCTTGTATCCTTTCATTAAAAAAAATACATTAATATGCACTTTTGTTTCATAATTTTGTTTATAAAAGTTATGTACCAGCTGTATAACTTTTCAGTTCCAAACTTAACATTTTTGCCTTTAAATTTAATCCACTGTCAACTAACTTAAAAAAAATTTTAGTGGGGAAGAAATTGGGCTTTAGAGGTTTAGAATAATTTATATCAAATAACACAGTATGTCAAAGAAGAGCCATTTGATAACTATTTTAGTTTTATAAAACTTTAAAGTTTTGAAATAGCCCAAAGCAAACACATAAAAAATACAAATGTACAGTGAGGAATTAAATAATCTGATACAATTTTATCTTAAGCCAGATTTGTAAAATAATAATGGTTTACTCTATGAATTATAGAGACCAGACCTCCAAAGCATTTGAAATACCTAATACCTAAGCATTTCTTCAACATTGTGGAATATGTTTACTATTACAGCGAGGGCACTGAGGAATTTTAGATGACTTGGCATATTGAATTATTCTAAATATGATCAAATTAATATAACGACTTTAAAAAATATGTTTGGGGCACCAGTCAGTTCAGCGTTTGACTCTTGATTTTGGTTCAGGTTATGATCCCAGTTCGTGGGATCGAGCCCTGCATTGGGCTTTGCACTGGGTGTGGAGCCTGCTTGGGATTTTCTCTCTCTCTCCCTTGGCCTCTCCCCTGCTTGCACGTGTGTGTGCCCTCTCTTTCTCTCTCTCTCTCTCTCTCAAAAAAAAAAAAAAAAAAAAAAACAACCTTTACATATTTATGACTCTGCAAATGATTACAGAAATTTCCATCATATGGAAGGGTACTTGTTTACTTTTTAAAACTTGAACTTTATGACAAGTTTACAAATTAAGTGATAAATAACCGTAAAGGTACAAATGAGGTTTTAAAGAAAATAGCAGCATAGCTGTTGTAATTCTGCCTGATATTTATTACCAATTGAAAAATATGAGTCAAACTAATAACTTGTTATGAGATAGGTACGATAGTAGCTTTAGCCTATTAAGATAGTCAAATTTTAAATACATCAAGCTTTAAGTTTTCAGTTATTTATTTTTTCTTGGGATTTTATAAATTCAAATATCTCTTTTTAAAACAATATAAGCTAGCACACACCCCAATGTCATATTTGCAAATCAAACAAACTTTACAAAAGCCAAAGAACATTATGAAACGTTCCTAATCACCGCTAAAAGACAGGAGACAGGGGCGCCTGGGTGGCGCAGTCGGTTAAGCGTCCGACTTCAGCCAGGTCACGATCTCACGGTCCGTGAGTTCGAGCCCCGCATCGGGCTCTGGGCTGATGGCTCAGAGCCTGGAGCCTGTTTCCCATTCTGTGTCTCCCTCTCTCTCTGCCCCTCGCCCGTTCATGCTCTGTCTCTCTCTGTCCCAAAAATAAATAAAAAACGTTAAAAAATAAAAATAAATAAAAAAGACAGGAGACAGCAGAGGGAATCTGATAGGGACAGCTAACAAATTCAACAAACAAAAAGAATTTGGTGTCTAATAAGAAACTGTAAGATTACAATAACAGACGCTGGGAAGTTCTAAAATTCTAACTTCAGTTCATAACTTTCCTTCCGAGTTGAATTGTGTCCCACCAAGGGATACGTTCAGTCCTAACTCCCATTACCTGTGAATGTAATAGGGTCTTTGTAGATGAAAAAAGTTGGAACAAGGTCCTATTGGATTAGGATGAGCCCTAATCCAATGGGCTGGTGTCCCTATGTGGAGAGGGACATTTAGATACAGGGACACACAGAGGGAAGACAGCCATGTGAAAGTGGAAGCAGAGGTGAGTGTTGCTACTACAAGTCTAGGAATGCCAAGGATTTCTGGCAACCACCAGAAGCTAGAAGAGGCAAGGAAGCACTCTTTCCTCAAGACTTTCAGAGGAAGCATGGCCATATTGACACTTTAATTTCACACCTGTACCCTCCAGAAATGTGACAGAATAAACTGCTGTTGCTTTAAGCCACCAGCTATATGATAATTTGCCCCAGCAGCCCTACAAAACTAATTCAGTACCTATCTACCCAGCACTGGAATATAGCAGAAACAAACAAGATCAAGTTCTCCATTTCATGGCACTTACATTGTAGATAGCAGTTGGGAGGGGGAGGGGACAGGCTATAAACATATGTATAATATTTCATTATATCTGAATATATATTTTCAATTTCCTTAGTGTCTAGCTGTTCCTTTTTTTTTTTTTTTTAATTTTTTTTTCAACGTTTATTTATTTTTAGGACAGAGAGAGACAGAGCATGAACGAGGGAGGGCCAGAGAGAGAGGGAGACACAGAATCGGAAACAGGCTCCAGGCCCCGAGCCTGACGCGGGGCTCGAACTCACGGACCGCGAGATCGTGACCTGGCTGAAGTCGGACGCTTAACCGACTGCGCCACCCAGGCGCCCCTAGCTGTTCCTTTCTTAATACATTAGGTTGAACTGTAACAAAAATGGTATACGTTTGAATATTTTTGACCTACAACAATGGCAATTTCATATATTTCAAATTAATACACATAACACATCTCTATGAATCTGACCATTCTAGGTACTTCCCATGAGGGAACCATACAACATTTGTCCTTTTGTGTCCGGCTTATTTCACTTGTCATAAGGTGCTCAAGGTTAATATTGTGTATGTTATCTCATTCTGATTACCCATTCATCTGTGGATGGACATTTGGATTGTTCACACCATCTTTTGGCTGTTGTGAATAATGCTGTTATAAACATTGTTGTACAAATAACTGTCCATATGCCTACTTTCAATTATATCTGTTTTTTACAGTGTGAACTTTTAATTTTTTTCTTAATACTAGAATTTTAAAATCACAGTTTTATCACAGTTTTACATAGTGCTAAACAATATGTTAACTGAGAGAGTAAACAATAGTATTGAAGTCTAAATATAATTGCCTCTTCTATTTTGCAAAAAGATAGGTAGAAGTTGGGCAATGTAGCAGAAAACAATGGCCTTGAAGTGTTTCTGATTAAAGTAGGGAAATACTACATATATTTTATAAACAAAGACAAGCTCAAGTCTTTTATAGAGAGCTTTTCCTTCCTGATGATCTTTAGAGAACACCACTCACCATCTCAGCTTTTCTTAGGAAAGATCAGTCTTGTTTCCAGTGAAATACTATAAATAATTATTGAAATTTACTACAGACAACAGTAGACACATTGACAACCTATACTGTTTTCCAATATGATTTATGGAGAGGAGTCATTGAAAGTAATTAGATTCTTTCTCTTTGTTTTCTCCCACTTTTTTTCTTTCATTCTGATGGTGGAAAACAAGAAACATATTTTAGATATTGTTATATTTTATTAGGACTTAGTTGCATATAATTATGTTTAAATGAACAAAAGTATACCATGGACATGGAAATCTGTAAGAAAATAAATCTTACTGTAACAGTGTTTGATTACTATGCCTAATATGAAAGATGGATGGGAATGCAAGCTGGTGCAGCCACTCTGGAAAACAGTATGAAGGTTTCTCAAAAAACTAAAAATAGAACTACCCTACGACCTAGCAATTGCACTACTAGGCATTTATCCATGGGATACAGGTGTGCTGTTTCGAAGGGACACATGCACCCCCATGTTTATAGCAGCACTATCAACAATAGCCAAAGTATGGAAAGAGCCCAAATGTCCATCGATGGATGAATGGATAAAGAAGATAAAGAAGATGTATATCTCATATATATATATATTATATATATTGGAGTATTACTCGGCAATCAAAAAGAATTAAATCTTGCCATTTGCAACTACGTAGATGGAGCTGGAGGGTATTATGCTAAGTGAAATTAGTCAGAGAAAGACAAACATCATATGACTTCACTCATATGAGGACTTTAAGAGACAAAACACATGAACATAAAGGAAGGAAACAAAAATAATATAAAACAGGGAGGGGGACAAAACAGAAGAGACTCCTAAATATGGAGAACAAACTGAGGGTTACTAGAGGGGTTGTGGGAGGGGTTATGGGCTAAATGGGTAGGGGGCACTAAGGAATCTACTCCTGAAATCATGGTTGCACTATATGCTAACTCATTTGGATATAAATTTTAAAAAATAAAAAATTAAATTAAAAACAAAAGTTGGAAATATCTTCATACCTAAACATATACGATACATCTAAAGCAAATTATTATGGGGCAGCTGGATGACTCAGTCCACTAAGTGTCCAACTTCGGCTCAGGTCATGATTTCATGGTCCAGTTCGTGAGTTTGAGCCCTGCGTTGGGCTCCGTGCTGACAGCTCAGAGCCTAGAGCCTGCTTCGGATTCTGTGTCTCCCTCTCTCCCTGCCCCTCCTCAGCTTCCACTCTGTCTCTCTCTCTCTCATTCTCAAAAATAAATAAACAGTAAGAAAACAATTTTAATTATTGTAATTGCAGTAAGAATTTGTTCTTCTACAGACTTTTTTTTTTTTTTTTAACAAACAGACTCTTGACAGATGGACCAATGGTAATGACAGATTCTCCCAGGAACTCCTAGACAAAAGAAACATGAAACTACCCCTCGATGGGAATGAAAATGTGTTTGTTTATAACATCACCTGCCCTTGGTTAGGGTATTCATTTCTACCCAAAATTTTCCTTACATTGTAAATATCTCAGTATCTGCATGCATAGTTGAGGACACTACTATATTGTAACTAAGGCTTTTTAGTGTAGTTGGTGTTGACTTCTTAAAAAAAAAAAAATGATCGTGGTTTTCATGGCAATTGTAAAAGTTACCTGGAAAATTTTTAAAGTGTAATTCCAAGATGATTTTAATCAATTAGAAAATATTAATTGATAGCAAACCTATTCATCATCTCAATTTGCTCATACTTCTCTTTCTTGGCAAGTCTCTTCTCACTTCTGAAACAGACGGAGGGTGTTTGTTTACAGTGGGAACAATTTTAAGTGTCATTATTAAACTTAATTTTCTGTGTATTTTAATATAAGCTAATATTTTAGATGTAATTCAATATATTTAATATAAGCTAAATATAAGAGCTTAGTGTACATAGCCCCTGGCATAAAGCAGGCACCCAATACATGCTTGAATATTAAATGGTTACTAGGCAAACAGAGTAATATATCAATTTTTCTCAACAATATGGCTATAAATTATATTCTATTAATGTATAAAAGTATGACCTACTGAAAAAATGCATCTACAAATGTATATTAGAGCTTTTCTGTAGTGATATCACAGATGTTCTTGGGTTTTGTCTGACTTCTTTGGCCATTTAGCCTTGTAATTTACTCAGCACTGCACTTCTTTCTTCATTTACAATGTTTACTTTGTTTACAATGTTAGATGATAGGGTTAAGTTAAAACAGGCAAGATATACATCTTCAGGGTAAATTAATTGCCATTGTATGGATTTCTGCCCAGTGTTATCATATGGAACATTTGGTATTCAAGTGCTTCTCTTTAGACTGTTAAGTAAATACAGATATAGAAAGAAACTTAATATATGCCTCCCTTCAGACAGAACTACTTTGAAAGAAATAAGCAAAATATTGTGTCTGTACCTTTCCTGGGTACGTGAATGAGGCTTGACAACCCGTGGGCTTCTTTGGAGAATGATGAGCCGAGGACAAGGCTCTTTTGTTGGAGAATCGCCCTACATTAGCCTCTGATGATCTTTTCTGTGAGCCTGTTCATTCCTCTGGAGAGAAATCTCATGGTCTCTGGCCTGGAAAGTAGTGGGAGGAGTAGAGAGAGGGCTGCCTGGCTGCCAGGACAGATGGATCCTGGTGGTGTATGGAGAGGTGCCTCAACCTGTGGAACAAACTACTCTCCCCTGACCTCCACTGTGCCTGTGATCATGTTACCTGGAGCCTCTCTGGTTCAACTTCAGTGAACAGTGAGTCTTGCTCAGGATGGTACTGGCACAAGAACAGCCACAGAGATCAAAGGAACAGAACCCACAACCCAGAAATTCATCCACAAACATATGGCCAACTTATCTTTGACGAAGCAGGAAGGAATATCCAATGGAATAAAGACAGTCTCTTCAGCAGATGGTGTTGGGAAAACTGGACAGTGCCATGCAGAATAATGAACCTGGACCATTTCCTTACACCATACACAAAAATAAACTCAAAATGGATGAAAGACCTAAACATAAGGCAGGAAGCCATCAAAATCATAGAGGAGAAAGCAAGCAACAACCTCTTTGGCCTCGGCCACAGCAACTTTTTACTAGACATGACTTTAAGGCAAGGGAAACAAAAGCAAATATGAACTACTGGGACCGCATCAAAATAAAAATCTTCTGCACTGCAAAGGAAACAATCAGCAAAACTAAAAGGCAACCAACGGAATGGGAGAAGATATTTTCAAATGACATATCAGAAAAGGGGTTGGTATCCAAAATCTATAAAGAACTTCTCAAACTCAACACCCCAAAACCAAATAACCCAGTGAAGAAATGGGCAGAAGACATGAATAGACACTTTTCCAAAGAAGACATCCAGATGGCTAACAGATGAAAAGATGCTGAACATCACTCATCATCAGGGAAATACAAATCAAAACCACCATGAGGTACCACCTCACACCTGTCAGAATGGCTAACATTAACAACTCAGGCAACAACAGATATTGGTGAGGATGCAGAGAAAGAGGAACCTTTTGCATTGCTGGTGGGAATGCAAATTGGTGCAGCCGTTCTGGAAAACAGTATGGAGGTTCCTCAAAAAATTAAAAATAGAACTAGCCTACGACCCAGCAATTGCACTACTACTATTTATCCAAAGGATACAAGTGTGCTGTTTCAAAGGGGCACATGCACCCCCAATATTTATAGCAGCATGAACAATACCAAAGTATAGAAAGAGCCCAAATATCCATCGATGGATGAATGGATAAAGAAGATATGGTACATATATACAATGGGGTATTACTCCACGATGAAAAAGAATGAAATCTTGCTATTTGCAACTTGGATGGAATTAGATTGTTATCACGCTAGGTGAAATAAGTCAGTCAGATAAAGGTAAATATTATATGATTTCACTCATGTGTGGAATATACAAAACACAACAGATGAACATAGAGGAAGGGAAGCAAAAATATACAAACAGGGCGACAAACCATAAGAGACTCTTAAAATACAGAGAACAAACCGAGGGTTGCTGGTGGGGTGTTGAGTGGGGGAAAGGGCTAAATGGGTGAGAGGCACTTGTGTTAAGCACTGGGTATTATATGTAGGTGATGAATCACTAAATTCTATTCCTGAAATCATTATTGCACTATATGTTAACTCACTTGGATTTAGAGTAAAACAACAACAACAAAAAGTAAGTCCTGTTGTCTGGCGGGGTGGGAGAAGCAGTATTCATGCACTGTTCAGGGTTTAGGTGAGGATGTGAATGCCAGGCCATCACCTCCACCCTGCCTTCCAAGCTGGCTGGTGCCTTCAGCCCTGCACCGGGGTAGGGCGCGGCAGGGCTGCTTAGCTTGCTATTTGTGACGGTCCCCACTGCTGCTGCTTGTTCCTCAGTTTTAGCAGCGCTGCCAGCTCCCCCTTACGCTTTGTACAACCTAAAACATGATGACATTGCACGCCAGGTGTTTTCTCTGCCCCCTTTCTCTTCGACCTTGTCAATTCATGTCTTTGCCATTTTTCTTTACTCCTTTCCTAGCGGGGTTTTGCGGGAAAGGAAATATAAATTCATGTGTTCAATCCAACCCAAACTCTCTAACTCCTTTTTTTTAATTTATTTATTTTCTTTTATTTTAGAGAGAAAGAGCACAAGTGGGGGAGAGCGGCAGACAGAAAGAGAGGATCTAAGCGGGTTCCATGCCAAGCATGGAGCCCAACATGGGGGCTCCATTCCATGACCCTGGGATTACAACTGAGCTGAAACCAAGAGTTGGACGCTCAGATGACTGAGGCACGCAGGCACCTCAAAAATCTCTAACTCCTTCCTAACATTTACTTTCAAAAATACACTCAGCCCATTGTTTTCCCCTTGACCAGGATAAATATAGAGGAGGAAGGAGGAAGTATTGTCACTGCAAACAGACTAGTTTTACAGCAAGGAAAGCACATTTTCATCTCCGAGAAAGATTTTTCCTTCCTGGGGAAAATTTTTGTCAGAGACAACTACAAATTTACAGGGATCTCAGTAATAAGTTAGATGCTGGGTATACAACCATTATCAAGGTGGGGCTTTTGCCTTCAAAAATCTTATTCTAAGCAGTTTTTCTAACTAGACATGTGAAAAACTGACCAAATGATAATCCTATCACTTGGCACAGTGCCTGGAACACAGCAGGCATGCAAACAGTATTTACTGAGTGGATAAATGCTATTTTGGTCTGTAAATATAGTAGGGGGGGGGGGTCACAGAGAGGGAAGTAATTAATTTTGTCTTGTGGGGTGGTCTGGGAAAGTTCAGAGTTTTTTTTTATATTGAATTACATACAGTTTCACGTATGCTTAATTTATATTGTCCTTAATTTCCCTTTTAATAGGTATTTTCATTCCTTTCATGAAACGTTGCCTCGCTGAGGCTGCTGTGTTTATTCTTTCACAGTATGCGGCACAGAACGGAGCAGAGAGACAGCTGATAATGAATAAACATTTGCAAACACTACCATTCCCTTGGATTGCCTCTGCTTCAGGCCAGCTGCCCCCTCTCCTCCAGATTAACCTAACGTTCCTTTGGAGAAGTACGTGACTCAGGGACAAATAAATCACAGCCATGTTCAGGAGAGAGACTGATGTTAACTGGAGAAGGCAAAGGGGGAGGGACTCCCGTTAGTCCATGCAGCCTGCTTCCCTATGTATTGCAGGCATACGTGGATAACGAGGAAGGCTGTGTGGAGTTCAGGTTAAGGGCTTGGGCTGTCAAGGTGGAAAGCCCTCACTCAGTTGCTGCATATTCCATAAAGTGGCTGTGTGATCTTAGGGAAGTGACTTAACTTCTCTGAGCCATTCATTTGTATGACGGAGATAATGGTACTTGCCGTATGGAGTTATTTGAGAATTGAAGAAGATGCTTATAAAATACACAGCGAATTTCTACATTCATAGTAGAGCAAATGTCAGCCAGAAGTAAAATTATACAATTCAATCTAGCAGACTATTACTCTGTAATGCACAAATTTCACACTGTCTAAAAATTCACACTCTAGGGGCCCCTGAGTGGCTCAGGTGGCTAAGTGTCCGTCTGACTCTTGCTTTTGGCTCTGGTGATGATCTCACAGTATGTGAGATTGAGCCCCACATCGACTCTGCACTGACAGCTCAGAGCCTGGAGCCTGCTTCGGATTCTGTGACTCCCTCTCTCTCTCTCTCTCTGCCCCTCCCCCATTCACACTCTGTCTCTATCTCTCAAATATAAATAAACATTAAAAAATGTATAAAAATAATCTCAAGAAGTGGTAAAGTGAGTTTTCCTCTACAACTTGAAACAGAGCTGAAAGTTTTCTATTATCTTGGTAGCTTGCCTGTACATTAAGACATCAACTAAAACAATGTATATCACCTCTTTAAGTTGTATTTTTTCCCTTTCTTCTTTGAATACATACAAGCAGTCTTCCATATACAAAATAAGTGACTGTTCATTAGGCACGTATCCTATGCCAGGGTATCTAATAATATTATGTCAAAGTTGCCCCAGTCTTGTCTGGTAGAAATTATGATTTCCATTTTACAAATCAGGAGCATTTTAGTAGGTTGCCTGGGGTCCCACAATGAGGAAGTGACTCAGCCAAAATATGGACCCAGGCCCTCATGTTTACAGAGCCTATGCCTTTTCTGCACAAGAGGCTCATTAACATTAGGACCCTCAAAGAGAGTCAGAGTCCCTTCTCTATTTCTTTCTTTCTTTTTTTCTTCTAATATTTATTTATTTTTGAGAGAGCACGAGTCGGGGACAGGCAGAGAGAGAGGGAAACACAGAATCTGAAGCAGGTTCCAGGCTCTGAGCTGTCAGCACAGAGCCCCATGCAGGGCTCAAACCCATGAACCGTGAGATCATGACCTGAGCCAAAATCGGACGCTTAACCAATGGAGCTATCCAGGCACCCCTTCTCTGTTCCTGAAGTTGAACAGGTTCGATCCTATTTGAGGTCACAGAGAGCATCATTCTGTGTGAGGGAGGCATGGGGAAGTCCAGGAGAATTTCCTTGAAGACTCTCAGATTAGAGACGGCGTTGCACCAGCATCCTGGATTGCCTCTGGTCTGAATGCAACTCTGGTCTCATGAAAAACTCACGGTAAATAAGTTAATGAAATTTCTTTTGTTCTTGCAGTCGTTTCGATGGAGAAAATGGCAAAGATGTTCAGTTTTCTGCTTGTCACCACTGCTCTGGTAATGGGCAGGAAGAGCTGGGTAAGCTCATTTACTGATGTTTCTAGAATGCCTGCTTTGACCTGGATTTTCTCTTATTTTGCAGAAAACCTATAGTAATTTGTCACTGAAAAAAAAAATTAACTAAGGGGGGAAAAATGAAAAGGGTCTGTGGAAGCACCTGCCACGTAATAGGCACTTACCAAGTGCTTTCAAATTTTTTCTTAAAGTCAAAACCAGTATTTGCAATAAACAAGTAAAATCTTTTTGGAGTTACTGGGGTTACTTGGGTAGTTAATGTTAGAAGTTTAAAACTATCCATAGTAATTAAATTTGACCCGTGGCTTTCCCAATGTTGAGCCTTCCAATACTGAACACTGTTAGTATAAACTAAACAAATTATCTGACAGTAATTACAATGAACTCATGCCTTCCTCCACTCATAAGTAAAAGGGAGGAAACATTCATTTACTTGACATTCTGGGAGAGAGAAAACTCCTAAATGTTAAATAAACTCACTAAGACCATGTATGTAGGCTCATGAAGATCGAAGATACTTGCCTTGTACTTTTAAATTGCACGCTGCACTGTACTTAACAATATCACAGCCAATTTCCACCTATCGGAAAGCAGCACAGAATTCCAGATACCATCCAGTGTTCTTGCTGTTTAGTTTTTAGACTGGTGGGAGTCAGGGAGCTAAGTAAATAATTATTTCAGAGTGGCTAAATCAAGGAGTGTTGAGGAGAGAGTACCACGAGCAAATAAGAAATGGTCCTAGAGCAATAGCTAGGAGACATTCAGTGACTTAGACTTGAAACTGGGAGAAGACCTGTACCAACAATTCTCCATACTCTTGCTGTGTGACTTCCAGTTTTGAGGTTGAATCTCTGTGTTTCCAGTATAGGCCTTCTTAGGAAGGGAATGTACCTCTTTGTCCCAAATAGAGTGTCCAGCTGTGCTATTCTGACCAGCTAGCAGAGTGCCTGGAACATGGTGGGTCCTCCTAATTACGGAAGGGCATAAGGCAGTACATAAAGTTAGGAACCGAGAGGCAATTGTAAATTGGGAAACATATCTGATGGCTGTCTTAGGCAATAACGTGTATAAAGGTAGTAGTGTAAGGTAATTACACATGAAAATTCGTAATTTCTCAAAAGTAAACATTTACACTCTTCGCAGGAGATCATGACATAAGTTGCAAATGGAGATGTCAAGGTAAGAGTGGAAAATGGGGAAAAAAAATTGTCTTTTGTCCTTTTCTCCCCACTATACCTCTAGTAACTCTTCCAGCCTTGAGTATCCAAGAGCCTTTATTGCAGCTTCTTGGCCTCGGTACCTCTTCCAGGAGACCCACCTATGCAGCTCTCCTTCCCAATTAATCCCCACCACCACCACCCCCCGCCACCCACAACATTTGCTTTCTCTTTGAAGCGTTCTCAGTTAGATGCCAGTTTAGAAAGGAGCTGATTAATTCATGCACAGGCAATATTCTTGAGGTTTTTGCCCTTTTAGAGAAGATAAATGACTTAACTGGAAAACTCAGGCTCCTCGCATCCCTGTCTGAAATAATTGAAAGAAAAACAAAAAAGCAAAAGTTAAAGTGTCTTCAGTAGAATTTCCAGTCACAGGTAAATGGGTGACACACTCAGGGATATGAGGGTCTAAATTAGTATCCCCTTATAAAGGTGACCACGTGTCATCAGATTATAAGTATTCGATTAAATTTTTAAAACATTAATACCAAAAGGTCATTCAAAAGCCCTGTTTATTTTAGAGACTGACACACTAGCAATGCACAACGATGCTGTCAAGAAAGCATTTTTGCTTTCTTGTCATGTAGAAACTGAGAGCAGGGATCTCGAACTGGATTTGAATCCTGACCCCTCCTACCTGCTGGAACTTCCTGGGCAAGTTTCCTCACCAGGATGGAGCCAATTCCTCCCTCCTGGAATCATTATGAGGATAAAATAAGATGAGTCTAAAGCTCTTTGTGTAGTCATTCAGATTAATTCATATTAATATATAATTCTAGCTCAAGCACTTTAGTCATAATTACATATTCTTCATATAACAAATAGTATCAAATAGCATCAGTTTCATACCATGTTCTGGTTAGAATAATATTCTGAAATGGGAGCTGGGGACAAAGTTGAATCACTAATTTGTCCAACTTGTTAGGCATTTATTTCCCAGTGAGAATGAGATTCACATTCCTTTGCAGGCTCTAGAGAACTGTCTCCGGGAGCAAGCACGACTCAGAGCCCAGGTGCACCTGCTCGAGACCCGGGTCAAACAGCAACAGGTCAAGATCACCCGGCTTTTGCATGAGAACGAAATCCAGTTCCTCGATAAAGGAGAGGAGAATATTGTCATTGACCTTGGAGGCAAAAGGCAATATGCAGGTCAGAACCTATTTTTCTTAAGTGTTTCAGTAACTTATGACTCACACCCCTGTGCAATGGTGGTGCTCATTATTTGGTCACTTCAGGTTTTGCTAAAGAGCTTTTCCTATTCTAATAACAAGCAGCATGAAGCATTATACCAAATGTGAATTTGGTATAAATTTAAATAATTTTTAAAAATTTTTTTAAATGTTTTTATTTATATTTGAGACAGAGAGAGACAGAGCATGAGCGGGGAAGGGGCAGAGAGAGAGGGAGACACAGAATCTGAAGCAGGCTTTAGGCTCTGAGCTGTCAGCACAGAGCCCGATGCGGGGCTCGAACTCACAGACTTTGAGATCGTGACCTGAGCTGAAGTCGACGCTTAACCGACTGAGCCACCCAGGCGCCCCGGTATAAATTTAATTTTATCCTTTTCTCTCTCTTATCTCTGAGGGGATATTTAATGTCAATGCTAAATATCTTAGAATTTCTGTAGTTTAAAGAGAGATCAAAGACAAGAGATTGTTTACATATGGTGTGCAAATGACATATCTGAAAAATTTTACAGTTTTGTTTTTGTGTAGCATTTCTCATTACATTTATACAGTTTTCCCTTCTGAGTCCCTTATGTGCCTTAGGGTAGTAAATGAGGTAATAGAATAAAAGGGCAGAGAAAGAAAAAGGGATCACAATTATTTAGGGAAACACAAGGGTTGTTTTTATGTGCATATTTTATGGTTTGATAATTTTCCTTTCGATTAGGTCATTGTTTCCACCCAGAAACTTAATGATCTTAAACTGTCTGTCAACACATTCACTGCACATATCATTATTCTTTATAGAGAACTATTCATTTGCCTTCCTCCAGGCATCTTTTAAAGTAAACAAACCATAGTTGTCAGTAAGGAGGATGCCATCTACAGCACTTTGTTTATATGTCTGCTCTAGCTACTGGGATGATGAATTATAATTTCTTTGTTCATGAGTCTATCCTGATCAATTGAGCAGGCACTTCATTAGGAATGATGTCTCATCATTCTTTCTTCCCTGTTGCCCATTAGAGTACCTGGCAAATAACAGAGGCTCACATTTATGAATGAAAACAAGGTAGTACAGAAAGATAGGAATAGCTAAATAAGCAAATATAAGTTGGAAAATATATCTGACTGTAATTGAAAAACTACAGAGGCTAAAGAGATTCCAGGCTGATAGAATAAAGACATCTTTATTTTGTGTTTCTAAATATACTCATCAGTGAAGCATATAAGAATTATGAGAATTTTAGAAACTATGCTTCAATGAAATGTTCCCTTTTTCTTTCTTTACCAAGAACCTAATCTCTTTCTGGTCAGACATTTGCCCAGGGCTCCTGACACTCTGTTGTCCAGTCACTTGATCCCTTACCCTTGATTCTTGGAATCCAACTGCTTTTCCCCCATTTCAGGATCAGACAGAGGCCTGTGGTAGAGGGGATGGATGTAGGGTGATGATGGCTCGTGGCTCGGCGGCATGGAACAAAAAGGAACCAAAGACAGCTCGGATAAAAATAGGCTTGGGAAACAAAGAGACTGTCTGAAGCAATCTCAGGGCAAAGAACAGGAACTAGAACCTCAGAAGACATCAGTGAAAGAAGGCTCAGGAGAGCAATTGAACCAGAAGTACAATCAGTTGACATTCCTTGAAGACGGTGATTCTCAGCCAGGTCTACAGATAGAATCACCTGGTGACTGTTAAAATGCTGACGCCTATGAAGAACTGTGGAGGGTCTGAGGTTTTACTCCATTTGCAACCTAAAGAGTTAGCCTGCCTCGGTTTCACGGGTGTTGGCAGAAGATAAGAGACTCCTGGGTCCGAGACAAGAACTTCATGTTTGTACCAATATCCCTTGATTGCA
Source organism: Felis catus (assembly GCF_018350175.1). Classification (NCBI taxonomy): domain Eukaryota; kingdom Metazoa; phylum Chordata; class Mammalia; order Carnivora; family Felidae; genus Felis; species Felis catus. Next base: position 20,684,506 of record NC_058371.1, read on the forward strand.
AATACTAAGGAAGCAATGTGGAGAATGTGCAGGCAGTGGGCTGTGTCCAGGTGAGGAACCCTGAGTTTAGTAAATCTCAATCTTTTATAATGGGTTACAAGCAAATCTGCCCATTCTTTTCTCCTTTGCAAGAGAGTTATTTCTATGAAAGTGGGCAGAAACTAACCTGCCATCTGCTCTAGAGGGAGACACTGTCTCTATCTTATAAGGCTGTTTACTATACAAAGATCCCTGAAAAAATAGTCCAGAACATATACTCTGCTTGCAAAATATGCAGGAAGGCAATTGACCCATGGGAAACTGTCTACAAATAGTGTCCATGTTCTACTCCAGACCAATTAAATGAGGATCCCTACAAGACTGCAAAGGATTTGTGCTTCTACTGATGGGTGTGGATGAGATTGTTCAAGACCAGAATCAGGTCAGGCTTCTCCCCACATTTCTTCCCACAGGCTGAGGAGGACCGAGATTTCCTGGGGCCATCTAGTATAGAAGGCTTTACTTCTTTTCAGATAGGAGGTAAGGCATTGTAGCAATTGAATACCCTTTTCATTCGACGAATGTTGAGGCCTAATTGTAATGTGGTCATTTATCCACTCAGCAGGTTTCAGCTACCTATCCTGAGACTGTGGAAAATGTAAGAAACAGATGTCAGGGTTGGATCTCACTGGATTAATCAGGCCAATCATTGTTGATAACAAGGTTGATTCAGAGAAGGGAGTAACCAGAATGGCCAAAAAGCCATTTGACTGATGACTTTGTCTTATGGACTGAGTTGTGTGCACCCCCCATATGAGCTTCATATGTTGAAGCTCTAACCCCCAATGTCTATAATATGATTGTATTTGGACATAGGGCCTTAAAAGAAGAGATTAAGTTAGAATGAGGCCATTAGAATGGGCCCTAATTCAGTCTGACTGGTGTCCTTATAAGAAGAGATTACGGCGGCACTGATGCACAGAGGAAAGATGATACGAGGCTACAGCAAGAAGGCAGCCATCTGTAAGCCAAGAACAGAGGGTTCAGAAGAAACCAATGCTACTGGCACCTTATGTGATTCCAAAAGTAGGTACACGGCTGGTCACAAGGACAAGGAACTGATGGATGCAAGAGAAGCACCATTATTCCAAATTCCAAACTAAGCCCCAAACCCAGGAACTCTGAACAGGCTGTGAACACAGATTCAAGTGTTCAATAATGTCAGGAGGCAGGTGATTGGATGTTTGTTACTAGGACTGTGTATGAGAAAAATCAGTCGTGGGAAGACTCAGGCTTAGGAGCTGAAACTCCAATCCCTGTGTCAGGAGTGCTGGGCCACAAGAAATGACAAGAAGTGGGAGACAAGAAGTCACCAAGGAGTAAGGCAGAAATCAGTTACTAGAAAATGAAACTACCAAGATCAGAGGAGGCCTGACTGTATAAACAGGAATTGGATGGAAGAGTCATATGGTCAGGATCTATACAAACCATTGTAGGGTGTGTGTGTGTGTATGTGTGTGTGTGTGTGTGTGTGTGTGTCTGTCTGTCTTGTAACATTATAGCACATAAAATAAGATAGATGATAGACATTTTCTGGTTTGGGATATAACAGCTAAAAAAAAAAAATCCAGGGGGGTACCTGGGTGGCTCAGACAGTTGAATATCTGACTCTTGATTTAGGCTCAGGTCATGATCTCACAGTTGTGGGATCGAGCCCTGCATTGGGTTCAGTGTTGGTAGGAGCCTGCTTAAGATTGTCTCTCGTGCTCTCTTTCTACCCCCCTCCCCCACCTCAAAAAAAAAACCCTAGAAGTTAGTAGAACTATGTAATATTCTTCATATATGATGAATACAGTATGAAATATATAGTTTAATTGTACTTTATTTTGTAGCATATAGACAAATAGTACTAAAGAGCCTGCGACAGGCAAACCCTTGATAAATATATAATAACCATAAATTCCAAAAAGTATATATTTAACATAATATATAATATTGTATAAAATATATAAGAACTTGCTACCAAAGTTTATATTTTTGGTCTCCTTAAATTAAAAATATCAAATGTTCATTGGGGTTCCTGGGTGGCTCAGTCAGTTAACTGACTTTTGATTTTGACTCAGGTCATAACCTCACAGTTCGTGAGTTCAAGCCCCACATCAGGCTCCACACTGACAGTATGGAGCCTGCTTGATATTTTCTCTCTCCCCCTCTTTCCCTGCGCCTCCCCCGCTTGTGTGTGTTATCTCTCTATCTTAAAATAAACAAATAAACTTAAAAAAATTAAATATTCATGTACACCATCTATATAAATATACATTTCTTTGTTCTTATTTACAAGTTACTATTTTATTACTAATTTGTTTTCTGAATTCTAATTCATCTCATGGTTGAAAACACCTAATTGCTTATAACCTAGCAATTTGTGCAGATAATGCACAAATCATGTGATTTTATACAACATATAATTAAATGTATCTTATTTTGAAATTTTTGGCTGCTATTAAATTATGTACTTAAATTAAAAGATACCAAATTCACATTAATTGGTGATAATTACCACAGCCTGTGGCATCACATCTGTTCAGCCAACAAGACCACTGGTTTAGCCAGATCCCCTCCTGCAAGGCCTTCAATCTTTACAAGACAGTCACTTGAGGCATGTGTAGTGATTAAGGTGTTGCCTCTGAAGCCTGGTTTGAAAGTCCAGCTGCCCATCTTGGTAGCTGTAGCCTTTGGGCAAGTTACCTAATCTTTATATCCTTCATTTTCCTCATCCGTAAAATGGGAATGATAAGAATGGTTCTTTGTCGTAAAGATTCAGAGTTAACACATGTAACATGATTACAGTAGCATTTCATACAAAAGAGGTGCTCAGTGAATGTCAGCTATCTATCCACATCGTTATATACTCTCTCCCTTGTTTTCAGAGGAGAGAGCCTACCCACCCTACCCTTCAAGAATCCTGCCCTCTCCAAGGAACCAGCATCCTTTCTTCTTGTTTCCTTTCTAATGTCACGGGGCGGGTGGGGATAAAGAATGGCTACAGCAGGGCTAGTTCTAGCATTTCCCAGCATGCCTTTGGGGGCAGCTGAGCTCATGCTGGCCTTTCTTTGAATTTAGAATGTGGGGTACTTAGTGCCTTCGGACTTCAGCTTTGAGCTCAGCCACCATTGTGGGACAAAAGGGAAAAGTCCATTTGGCAAGCTGTCGTGTCACTTTGTGAAGCTTAAACATTCAGAAGCCTTCCAACATGGCTTGCTTTCTGCATGATCAGAGAAAGCATTCACCTCTTCCAGTTTAGCACAGTGTTTGTCAGTGGGCAGGCAACCCTGGCCTCACTCTAGTATTATGTAAGCATCCAAAAATCCCCCTCTTTTTTTTTTTTTTTTTTAAGTCCCAGGAACACGGAGCTTTCTAATCCTGCCCTTGCCTGCGTATTATCTGGGGAGTTGAGTGGGTCAAAACATTTTGAAAATCATAGTTTCAAATATCTAGTTAATGTTTTATACCCTACATTGTTTGAACTTCCTGCTGTGGAGGTGCAAGTCCCATTTTCACATTTCCCCAAGGCAGCCTCCTTATTTCTAACTTCTTTCATATGAGCAATTTTGCTACTCATGCTTCTTTGAGGTTTTTTAATTTGTTGGGTATTTTTTGTTTTTGATTTTTTTTTTTAAGTTGAAAGCTTTGCTCTGGATCTTAAGTTATGTTTGGCTTTTTCCTCTGGGAAGAAGGACACATTTTTAAAAACACAAACTTGCAGTTGGCATAAAATAGAAACAAATAGAAAATGTTGGCTCCACATGCTATATTCACAAAGTTTTCCAGAGGCAAATGTTATAGCTAATCATTTCCATATTTGCCTGGAAAACAGCCTGAATCTTTGGAGTCTTTACTATTCAGCTCTTTGGTAGGAGATTACATGTAAGCAAAGAGCTCTATCCTTAACAGGGTTAAAATCTGCTTACTTTAATGAAAAGTGTTGTACAGTCTACTTGACCACAGAATGTAAGCTTTTGAGCAACATTGAACTAATTTTAGGTGATGTTTTTCTTCTTGTTTAATTGCCAGGAAAGGACCTCTTTCTCTTTCTCTTTTTTTTTAAGAATCCAACACGCACAAAGAATGTGCTTCTGAATCTCAGAAGTAAATACACGAATATAGCCTAAATCATCACAAAGATGAACATCTCACCACAGCAGTAGTATATGATTGGTCTTAATCTGGTGAGGGCTTCAGAAAGTGACAAAGAGTCTTTATTTTCTTGTCTAATTCCGACCACCCATTCCATCTTTTTGGCATGCAGTATATCTCACTTGTAACAAAATGGAGTTGCGACAATTTGGCATCAAAACAATGAAAAAGAAGAAAGAACTTTAAAATATGCTAGCAGAATGGAATTATCCAATCAGGAAAAGAAAAGGTTGTTTTTGGTTTTGTTTTGTTTTTTTAATTTTTTTTTCCAAGTTTTTATTTATTTTTGGGACAGAGAGAGACAGAGCATGAACGGGGGAGGGGCAGAGGGAGAGGGAGACACAGAATCGGAAACAGGCTCCAGGCTCTGAGCCATCAGCCCAGAGCCTGACGCGGGGCTCGAACTCATGGACCGCGAGATCGTGACCTGGCTGAAGTCGGACGCTTAACCGACTGCGCCACCCAGGCGCCCCGAAAAGGTTGTTTTTTTAAAGGAAGGAAATTAACAAAATGCTAAGGGTAAAATGTGAAAGTCAGCTATAATTTAAGTTATAGTGTTTTTACTCAAAACTCTGTAACTAAGTATTCTTGAGACGATCTCTTGACGGTGACCACCTACTTCAACCACCCCTTACACAGCTTCCTGGATGTTGAAACTGTAGTGAGGTCCATACTGCCAAATTCTCTAAAAGTGTGTACAAATCAGCCTAGATGAGACCCAGTGGATATTAATTTATTCTACCTTCAAGTAGTTTAAGAAACAAATACTACTTTTTGGCGACAGACTGGTAGTTATGTTTGCTTCAAAGGTCAAAGAAATATCCTGGCAAAAAGAATGTGGGGATAAAAGGAATAGCAGAAGCTTGCGATTTTTAGCAAAAGCACCTAAGAATGCATGGACTGTTGGAAATTTCAGTGGGCTAGTAAAAAATCTGCTGAAACTGGGAGGTTATAAGAATCTAACAGGAAGATTACTATTTTGAATTCATCTCCAGATGTTCAGGATGATTTATAATGCTGTAAGTCAAGATAACCCATATTATATTATTTGCTTGAGGTTCTATTTCTACTTTAATTTAGCTTCATAGGAGAGATAAGTTCTCTTATTCTGTCAGATAAGGCTATAAATTCCACTTAAATACGCTATGATCGATTGAACATATATAATTTTTTAAGTGTTTGCACAAAAATCAGAAATGAGAAACCAAATCCCTATTTTATTTCTTTTTTATTTTCATGATCATGTCAAGGAGTCAGATAAAATTAAATACTAGAAAAGGAAATAAGGCTTTCCTAATATCTACTGGAAGATATACAAGATGCAATTTTAAAAAGCTGATTATCTACACCATGTGTTTATCTATTTCCATTGGTATTGAGTAATCTTATCCAGAGGCTCCTATGGGGGAAAAAAAAAGCATATAACAAATGTTACATTACCTTGTTTTGCAAACAGACTGTTCGGAGATTTTTAATGATGGGTATAAGCGCAGTGGATTTTACAAAATCAAACCTCTCCAGAGCCCAACAGAATTCTCTGTTTACTGTGACATGTCTGATGGAGGAGGATGGACTGTAATTCAGAGACGATCTGATGGCAGTGAGAACTTTAACAGGTGTGCTAATTATGATGCAAGGATTTATTTGGAGTAGCATGTGTGAGATTTGTAACAAGTAAAGCGTTTTTATTATATCCTGAGATCTATAATTAGAATTTCACTCTTTCCAAATAAGAATACTGAAAGTGCATTTGCTAATCAAAAAAAAAATATTGGGGGGGTAATTGGGGAGGGTGGTGGGCACCTTAGTTACTACTGCAAAGGTCCTTTTGGGTTCTGCTAAAATCAGCTTTCATTTCAAATTTTTTAGAGGCTGGAATGACTATGAAAATGGCTTTGGAAATTTTGTTCAAGAAAATGGCGAATATTGGCTGGGTAATAAAAATATTCACTTATTGACCACACAAGGTAAGGTTTGTCTGATATCAAATTCACTTGAAGTATAGTTAAAACACACACACACACAGACACACACGCACACACACACACACACACACACACACACACACACACTAAAGGGGCACCTGGGTGGCTCAGTCAGTTGAGCTTCAGACTTCTGCTCAGGTCATGATTTCATGGTTCGTGGGTTTGAGCCCCACTTTAGGCTTTGTACTGTGACAGCTCAGAGCCTGGAGCCTGCTTCAGATTCTCTGTCTTCCTCTGTCTCTGCCCTTCCCTACCCCCATCCCCTCCTCTCTCAAAAATAAATAAGCATTAAAAATAAAAATAAAAAACACGTTAAAATGTTTTCTACTAAACCATAGACAATGGAATGAATTCAGTAAGTGCTGTGTTTTGCAGATGCCAATGATCCCTTTCGAGCAACAATCCCCTTTATAAAATGTGGCCACTTAAAACTAGGACTAGAGGCAACGAAACTAGATCTGGGCTGAGGTGGGAGAGTTCTCAACTATTTATTTTCAATTTATGGAAAGGAAATGTAGTGTCCTAATCCTTCTTTTTTTAATGCCTCAAATTCCTCAAAATAGCCATACTGGGTCAACTATCTATTGCCATAATAAGTGTGTAACAAGCTACTTCAAGATTTACTGGCTTAAAGCCACACTCATTTATTATTCCTCACAAATCTACAAGTTGGCTGAGCGTTTTGCTCATCAGGTCTGTGTTCTGCTGATCTTGGCTGGGCTTGCTCATGGGTGTGTGACCAGCTTCCGGGTCTGCTGGGAATTTAAGGGGGAAAGAAGTAGACTCAGTGGAAGGAGTTAAAAGTCGCATTGCAAACGCTGAGGCAAAGAATTGGGCACTTGGGGCTGTTTTATACAGTCAAATACCCTAATAAATATCCTGTCTCCATCCCCATCAACTTTTAATTTGAAAAATTTCAAAGATACAGCAAAACGGAAAGAAGATTCAACCTACCACCTGGATTCTACACTACCATTTGCTGGGTTTTTTTTTTTTTTAATTGTTTTCATTACATACCTATCCATCCATCAAGCCATTTTATTTTATTTTATTGATATATTTCAAATTGCAGACATCTATACATTTCCTGCTATGTACCAGTGCATGTGTGTCTTCTCCTAGAGTTCAGTATTTGTCTAAAATATCATTTGACGAATTTTCTCAGCTTCTCTTTGCCATGTTCATTTACTCCAACTCATTGCCTTCCTTGCCTCAATTGTAAGTCTGAGATCGTAGTCAGCCCCATTCGGGTCTGATTTAGAATGTTTCATAAAAGACAATTGTATTGCTTAACAAAGCATGCTATATCACACTGGCAATGCATTAAACATAAAAGCAAGGGTTTGCTTGTTTCATTCAAGTTAGGGAAAGTGACTGGTGTTTTTATATTCACAATTCATAAGTAGGATTATAATTATAGGGATCTTTGAGACACCAGAATAATATCCATAGAAGATGAATAATCTTAGAACCCTGCTTGTCCTTCTTGTGATCAATGCTATCTAAATTTATATAAGATTTCCCTTCCCTCAATGTATTTATTTTATTTTATTTTGAGTATTTTATGATATATATAACATTTATCATAGTGCCTTTTTTGCACATTAATATTTATCGGGTTTCCTATCAAAACTATGAAAACTCCACGAAGTAACCCTTAGCTCCTTGCAAATATACAAAGTTCAAATTAGTCGTTAAATTATTATTAAATGCTCATTCACCCAGATGCACTTTGCCAACACATCTGCTTCCCTTTCGTGTTTTAATGGGTACTCGGGCTGCTACTCTCATGACAGCAAAAATGTATTTATCAGTTCTAGGTTTCACAACCACATTCCACATCATCCCAAGGAAAAGCATGCCTTTGTCCCTGCATTCTTTAATTGTGAGCGCACCTAAGGCTAGTGAATTTCCCCTGAAAATAGCTTTATCTCCATTACATAAATTTTGACTGCAAGTGTTTGCAATAATATTAATTTAGGAACAGTCTATAATTCCCTTTTTATTTATTTATTGTCCATAAAGATATTTAGATGGTTACCTGAAACATTGAGACTGACTTTATAGCTCTTCCATAATGCAAGGTATTTAACTTAGCCTGCCGTACTGTTCTCATCCACTTGACAGTCTTGGCTCACATAACCATTACTGCCCTTCCATCAGATTAGAGGGGCCTCTTCCAAAATTCCACCTTAGAGAGCTCCATGGGGGGCAGGGCCTGTGGTACTAAAGCACCAAGGTCACTGGAAGCCTACACTCCTCCCACGCTCAGTAAGGGGCAAGCTGGCATTTCCTGCCCAAACAACCCTGAGCTTGTTTCCAAAACCTGTTCATGCCTCTTCTTCATCTAGCCCCCTTGAGAAGATGGTGTTACTGGTGTGCACATCGCTGAGCCTGAGGGGAGGTAAAGCAACAACTTTAAGTGTGGGTGTAAACAGAGCTTGGATGTGCAGCCTAGAAAGTGCACAAACGTGGTCGAGGTCCTTTTTGTGTGCATGATGGAGACAGAGATAGGGATAGGAAGAGAGGAGGCTGACCACAGATAAGACCTGGGTGATGGGGCCAGAGGGTCTCTCTCCCTGGGCCTCCATGTTCTGGCTTGGATCCCAAGGAGACTAAGACCGTAAGTTCAAACCTGATCTTCTAGGTCATTGTGAAATTTTATTTATCGAAGTAGGAGGATAGAACATATATTATCTAACAGTTTGTTTGACTTATAATTTTCTGGTTCCTGACTCTTCAAAAAAGAGAAAGAGTAATAACTATGATTCACAAATGATGGGACAATGGAGAAAAGAAGATGGCTTGATGCGACCAACTAGTTATTATTTACTTTTAAGATTAACATTCTTACTGAAAGTAAGAAAAAGAAGATAAATGTTTAAACTTCTTAGAACTTCTCTTCTTTCATTGTTAGGCTTCTTAATGTATTAGCTAAATAATAACTTAGTTTCTGTTGTTCTTTGTCAAGTGAATTGTACTAGACTTGACCTATGATAAATCTAGTAGAAATTTTCCACCTTCAATATTATGTTCCTAGCTCTTTTCAAGCAAAATACACAATGAAATGTTCATGTTGTAAATACAATAGAGCCACTGTTTATTCTTTGAATACGGAATGATAGCAGAAGGAAACAGTTTAAGTAAAATAGAGCTATGAATTATTTTTAAAATTCAATAAATCAATGTCATCTCACACCTCAGAAATATCCTATTAATTCTTGTTGTTTTTTTTTTTTTCAGGAGACTACACTTTAAAAATTGACCTTGCAGATTTTGAAAAAAATAGCCGTTATGCACAGTATAAACTTTTTAAAGTTGGAGATGAAAAGGTAGTAAAATTTTCAAATACGTAACATTATGAATTAATGTGTAAAATATAAACCCTGAAGTCAGTGGAAACAAAAATACACGATAGAACCTGTCTTTTGCTTATTAAATAAACATATTATTAACTAACATTAATTATTAAATTATCATATTACGGTGACAACTGATAGTGGAACTTGCCTCTTTGTCTTTAGAATTCCTATGAGTTGAATATCGGTGAATATTCTGGAACAGCTGGAGACTCCCTTACAGGGAATTTTAATCCTGAGGTGCAATGGTGGGCTAGTCACCAAAGAATGAAATTCAGCACACGGGACAGAGATAATGACAACTACGAAGGGAATTGTGCAGAAGAAGATCAGTCTGGCTGGTGGTTTAACAGGTTTGACATTTTATAAACACTATTGTAATGGCGTTGATGATATCTCACTGGTGGGCATTAATTATAACATGAGGTAATGTTGTCTTCTTTGTAGTACTGGTATTATTATGTAATCACACTTACTAGAATTCTTCAGTGATGAAGTATTTTTGAGGATTTGTTCATTGTGTGCATTAATAAAGCTTGAAAGGTGTTACAGAAATAAATCAAATTACTACTTCTGCAAAGATTGTTTGCAGCCTGAACTATGGGTGAGTTATCATAAATAGTTGGCCACAGATTGACATGAAAGAATAGGGAGCATTTATCATAAGAGAAATATTTTCAGTGTTCTAATAACCAGTTTGGTCTTTACCTTCTCTTATCACGTGATGGCCATGTTATTTTTGTAAATTTTTCTATGTAATACTACTTTTAAATCACAGTGACTTCCACTGAGCTCCTCTCAGTGCAGAAATTTCCTCTACAGTATTCCTGACACTTAATTCCACCCTCTGCTTGAACACTTCAGTGTTACTTTATCAGCTAGCTCACTCTGGGTTTTTTTATCGTACTAAGTTTTTCCTTTTATTCATCTGGATTCTGCCTTCTTATACTTCACCAGATTTTCTTCTCAGTAGTTAAAGAGCAATTGTAATTCCTTTTCAACATAGTGCTGCAGGCAGTGGATGAGAAGACATTTATTGTATTCCTCAATATTTTCTCTCCTCTAGGCCAGATATGCTTGACTCATTGAACTGTTCTCCACCCAAGATGGTTTCCAGACAGCTCCATTTGTTGTAATTACAAAGTTTAGGCAAGAATGGAAACTTCATACTGTCTCCCTTACAAATAACCTGATGCGTCTGCTGTCTGCAAAGCAGATGTGCCCCAACTGTTAGGCAGTGCATGAGTTTTGAACGTCTTCTTTTCTTGTTAGAAAACAAACACTACTTCAAAATGTCTGGACATTTAAATTTTCCATTATAGAATCTTTAGTGAGTATTCCTGGAGTGTCAGATTTTCCAAATTATTGAAGACTATTCATTTAAGTTCCAAATCCAAATTTTAACCTTTTTTCTTCTTACATAAGTACTTACAAAGCATTTTAGAATCCTGTCTTATGAAGTAGAGGTATATCAGGCATATGTTAACTTTCCTGAAAATCATGGGAGTCCTCCCTGTGAGCACTCGGTGATTGCAAGGTGCTGGTTTTAGAGTTGTAGATTCTGTGGGGACACAGCTAGTTGTGGGTAGTGTGGTGGGTCAAGTTGAAACTCAGTGGTTGTAAAATCATTATTTTCTCTGGATTTTGCTTTTGTTTTTTACTTTGTGTCACTTTATAAAACTTTGGTCACTTGAAAAGGAACTAGAGCACATACATCAGTGAGAGAGAACAGAGAAACAAAGGTATCATCCCTACTTAACAAACCAAAGGTGATGATAGCCTTTTCCCTAGTGGTTTTCTTGTTCTCTTAAAATGCCATCTTTGTCACTCTCTCTTCCTCCTCCTTTTACTTCCCCTGTCCTTCTAAGTTAGCATTATGTAAAAATTATCAGCATTATATAAAACTGACACATAATTCACTAAGTTGCAAGCATCCCTTAATGTTTGATTTTGAACAGAAGCGCATATACAGAAAAAACAATCATATCAGTTAATATTACCATGTACCTACCTAGTTGACTTGGCTTGGATTGCGTCTAAATGACAGCTGGCACACATATTAACACAGGCAAATAAATAATTTACTTGACTTTCGATATCAGGGTTCAGAGATGACAAAGAAAGGTAGCTACTGAGCTAGAGCTGCCTAAGAACTCATCATTATCCGTGAAGTCAAATGAGATGATATGTCTGTAGAGGTGGAAAATCAGTAAAGTTAGAGAAAAAGTCAATTGTTCTGGAAGCTTGGTGCTACGTCTACATGTCTCCTTTTCTTGTAGTTTAATCCTATCATTTTCTTCCTCCTTATCCTTTTTTTTTTTAATCCTATAGTTCTTCTAACTTACATGAAGTGTTGGCCCTTCATAATTATTACTCACTTACAAAACGTTCTTTCTCCACATGGCAAAGTGGTCACTGAGTGTTGATGTGTTCTCTGCTCTGCATTTGCAAATGCATTCACCAACAGAGCCCCAACCATCTCCCAGTGTGGTTGCAAGTCCTGTTCCAGAAACTGAAAGATGCTGGACAATTGGTCTCAGAATAGCTAAGAGGTGGGGCACCTGGCTGGCTTAGTCAGTTAGAGCATGTGACTTTTAATCTCAGGGTCGTGAGTTTGAGCTTCACATTGGGTGCGGAGCCTACTTTAAAAAATAAAAAGAGGGGTGCCTGGGTGGCTCTGTTGGTTAAGCGTCCAACTCTTGATTTTGGCTCCGGTCATGATCTCGTGGTGCGTGAGCTCAAGCCCTACATCAGGCTCAGTGCTGACAGCACAGATGTCTCTAGGAAAACAGAGATGGGCCAAAATATATATTCCAGAGGCTAAGTTTAGAGTATTTTCTTTTCTAACATTACCTTTCAGGTAATTTTAAAAACACAGTAGGCTTTAACATTTGCAGAATCAGCATACATAGTTTCAGATTTAAATTAGGAGATTGTCAGGATGGTCGGCAGGAGCAAATCACTAAGCTGGTAAGTGGACCAAGCCAACCATTCAGCATCTATGGGTAAATTATATGCTTTTTTGATTCAATAGTTTGGGTACTTTCCATAGAGTTTTCAGAACCATGCCTTGCAAATGTTCTCCTTATATCCTAATGTCTGCCATCTTTTCGTTGGTTAATCAATAAAGAAATATGTAGTGACTCATTGCTAACAGTACACAGAAAATTATCACATACGCCTAGCTATCCATATCAGGGACAAAATTTACAGATTTTAAAGGAGGAAGTGTGACATTTTTAAAATGTATGATTAGCTAACCCACTTATCTAGATTGGAAAAATAGAGGCTAAAAAATTAACTCAGCAACTTGGACAAATGATTATTGGTCAATTGCTGGGAAAACTTTAAATGGTGGTTTAGGTTTTGTTTGCTTACCCTTGAGGTTAAAATAATGGATATGTTGGCAATTTTTAAAAGAGGGGGGAGGGAGTCTGCAGCACGAAAGCTAAATCTTGGCAGCAAAAAGGTGAACACGTAAGTGCAAATTATCCAGGGAAGCTGGTTACACAGCGCCATGCCACACCCTGTTTCCTTAAATCATACCACTCTTGCAAAGGCCAAAGGTTACAAGGTCATGTTTTCGTTTGCTTGCTTATTTGTTTAAAAGCTATTAAGACCAGAAATGCTTCTTTTACAGTACACGACAGGTGACCTGGGCCATATCCTGAGTTTTGTTAGGGCACACAAACCCATCAGTTAAACCCATCTGACGTAGAAACCTCCCGCCTTCTGGAAACTAATAAACATTCCCTTGTTGGGTTGCCTGGGTGGTTCAGTCTGTTGAGCATCTGACTTTGGCTCAGGCCATGATCTTGTTCGGGTTTGTGAGTTTGAGCCCGCATCGCGCTCACTGCTGCGGACACAGAGCCCGCTTGGGGTCTCGTGTTCCCCTCTCTCTCTGGCCCTCACTTGCGCTCGCGCTCTCTCTCTCTCGAAAATAAATAAAACCTTAAAAGCACATAAGTAGATAGATACTCCCTTGTCTGAAAAATGGCAGAAATCATAGTCAAACGCTTTTATCGAAAAGGCTTAGGAAGGAGCTTTCTAGTCTCATTGTTTTGTGTTTATTTTCTCTTCCCACTAGGTGTCACTCTGCAAACCTGAATGGCTTATACCACAAGGGCCCCTACGCTGCTAAAACGGACAATGGGGTTGTGTGGCTCACCTGGCATGGATGGTGGTATTCTCTGAAGTCTGTGGTTATGAAAATTAGGCCAGATGATTTTATTCCAAATAGTGTTTGATTTTCCCTGTTGGGCTTTCTTTCTGCAATTCGTCTCGCTTTAAAGTGCTTTGGAAAATTGGACCTCTGAACATATACACACACACGTAGATGGCAACTGTTACGTGTGCTACTTTTCATTCCTACTGACCTTTATTACTTATTGCGCTTTCAGCACAGCAAATACGTGAGTCCTTCAAATAAATACAGATTATTGAATTCCTGCATGCAGAAGTTTACGATAAGCGTTTACGCTAAACAAAAAATACAACATGCAGAAAACGTACCAGTTTAGGCAATAACACGAGCATAAGTACATAATAAATTAAGTATGAACGCCGTTGAAAAACACATAAAAAAACAATAAAAAAATAGATTGGTAAATCGACTATATAGACAATAAATATTATGAATTAGGACGTGAACTCAAGTCTCTGCTACCGAGCTGGAACTCAGAGATACAATTTAGGATCTCAATCGCTATATGACAGTATCCTATATTTTTAAGCTGTTGGTATAGGTTAAACACTTCTTTCAGAAGCCACATTTTAATTCTTATACCAATCCTGTGAGGTATTATCATCCCCATGTAACACACCTGGAAGTTTGTGGCTCTGAGATTTTGTGACTGCTCAAAGTTACAAAGCTAATACGTACAAGGACTCAAATTCAAATTCAGATACCAATTCCGATATGAAATCCGATGTTTTGCTACCATGCTAGGGCCTTTTTCTTTTTTTTTTTTAATGTTTACTTATTTTTGAGAGCGAGTGTGAGCAGGGGAAGGGCAGAGAGAGAGAGGGAGACACAGAATCCGAAGCAAGCTCCAGGCTCTGAGCTGTCAGCACAGAGCCCGCCACGGGGCTTGAACTCACAAACCGTGAGATCATGACCTGAGCTGAAGTCGGACGCTCAACCGACTGAGCCACCTGGATGCCCCTACCATGCTACAGCTTCTTGTGGATAGAACTTGAATAGGTGAGGTGGAGGGAGAGAACTTTTCAAGTGAGAGTAAAAGTAAGAGTTAAGGCAAGATATTCTAAAAAATATTCGAGTACCAACTATCAGGCACAGAGGATATAGTTCAAGCCCAAATGAAGCTCTTTCTTTTTTTATAAAGACATGCACTAAACATATAATCAAAACATTATAATTTTAAAATCTGATAAGCATGAGGGAATAATATGTTCCTGGGGAATGTATAGCAGGGACCTGACCTGGCTTGGGGGAAGAGGATCAAAAACCTTCCTGGAAGAACTTTTTGAGCTGAGATTTTTTTAACTGGTGTAGGCGGGAGATCTTTGTAAACCTTTGTGTAAAGTATGCAAAGTAGGAAAGTGCAAAGAAACAAAAAAAAGGTTAGAGAAGCAATATAGCATAGGGATCCTTAAGTCCTTAAACCAAGAATTCTGCCACTGGATAGCTGTGTGAACTTGGGTAGGCTACTTAATTTCTCCGAGCCTCAGCTGTCTTATCTGTAAAATGATTGTGAGAGTACCTGCCTCACAGGGTTAGGCTGAGGATTACACAAGCATTTCAAATGATGCCTTGTGCAGAGTAAGCAATGAATAAGAACTGTGTGATTATTAGTGAAGTAGGCATTAAGGGATAATACTAACAGATGTCTTGAAATAATAGGTCACATAAAGATGTTAAAGTTAGTTGTGCTTTATCCTCTAAGCGCTGCTTCCGAAGCAAGGCTTCTCAACCTTTAATGCCACACAAATTACCTGGGGTCTTGTTTAAATACAGATTTCAATTTGGGACTGGGCCCCAAGGTTTTTGTTTGTAAACAAGTTTCCAGATGATACAGATGTTGCTGGTCTAGGGATCACACTTTGAAAGCAACAATGTAGGAAACTGAGTTCTATGGGATGGTAATAATACAGGAAACACAAGGGCTTCTTGCTCAAATGAGTTTGGGAGATGACCACAGATGATCTGTGCAAAATTAAACAGATTTCTTCTTTTTTAAAATGTTTACTTATTTTTGAGAGAGAGAGAGAGAGAGAATGGAGAATGAGTGACGGAGGGGCAGGGAGAGAGGGAGACAGAATCCAAAGCAGGCCCATACACTGGCAAGGTCAGCACAAAGCCCAAAGTGGGGCTCGACCTTACGACCTGAGCTGAAGGCGGACACTCAACGATCTGAGCCACCTAAGCACCCCGATTTCTTCTTTTTAATATTCTATTGTGCATTCTGAAGTTCTAAGAGGGACATATGGTATGTTGCACTTTTATATCTAGTTAGGAGGATGGTCAGCTGCAAGGTGTAAATCACCTGATTACTCCAGTTGGAACAAATAGAGATTTGTGCACCTTAAGAACTCAGAAGGCAGAACGTTGCCGGCCTACGTGCAGTGTGAGAGCTGCTATCTCTGCAATTCACTTTGCTTCTCGCTGCTTCAAGTCCACGTCAAAAACAGGAAGAAGGGTGAAGGGTCAACAGACTCCAATTTATACCGTATTGGTCAGAATTGTGTTACATGGTCACTCCATCTGGAAGTAAGATCATGAAAGAGAATGTTTACAGTCTTTAGAACATGCAGGAAGAGAAGTATCTGCCAGGGCTCCTGGCTGTTCATTTTTTAATGCAGTCTCGTGGGAACAGTGTTCCATATGCCACACTTTGGGAAGGTATAAATATGGGGCACCAGTGACAATTTTAAATATGGGTATTATTTGCTCAAGTAGTAGCCTGAAGACTTCACACAATTAGGAGATCAAAAGAAGAAAAGCTTTTAAAGGAGGGGGGGGAAAAACCCTAAACGATTCCACAGAGAAGTGGGAGAGGAGCAAAACACGTAAATTACATAAAACTCAGGATAATAGTTTTTCAATGCAGAAGGAATAAAAAAAAATGTTAAGGCCATAAAAAGATGAAAAGGAAAGCATTCTAATGAAAGACCACTGGATTTAGTGATAATGTTGTGTGTGTGTGTGTTTAATTTCAATGGACTGCGGGGAGAATAGCCAGCGGCCCAAAATAAAAGCAGTTAGAGAAAATAGGTCATTTGAGGAGTTTAGATATAAATGAACTAGTTTAGATAGAAACTGGACTAGTTTACCTGAAGCCAAGAGATGAGGAAGATCTCAGTCGCATTTCACCACTAAAGAGTTATTTATTAGGCTCCATTACTTTTCAAAATGCAAATACGCTTTTAGAGGCCCCTGGCTGGCTCAGTCCGTAGAGCACGTGACTCTTGATCTTGGGGTTATGAGTTCGAGCCCCATGTTGGGTACAGAGATTTTTTAAAAATAAAGTAAAATAATAAAATGCAAATATGCTTTTAATTTATATCAGCTGATTACAAGCTAGGGTCAGTAAACTCAGGAGTGCTTTTCGTTTTTGTTTTTAAACAGAGCAAAGGATAGAGAAATGCATCAAGGCTGATTGCCCTGGCCAGAAGGGCTTTCTACCAAGCGACAAAAAGCATTTTTAAGGAAGGAGAGGGGCTATGTTCCTGAAACATCAAAGTACCAACTTGACAAGTCTGTCCAAGACCTACAGTTTCAGAAAGGCTATGAATCGTAAAATCAAGATCCATCCATGTAGCCCATAATCTATCCTTTGGCCAGCACAAGATAAGCTGGGAAGAAAGAGAAGTCAACAAACAGGAATTACACTGAGTGAGAAACAAGATGGCGTTGTGCTTAGCTATTGCCCAGACTGTTAGGAATTTAAATTTTATCTTTGCCATTTTTTTTTACAGCTCTGTGCTGAGTATTTTCATCTCTAAAATATGAATAATAGGGGTGCCTGGGTGGCTCAGTTGGCTGAGCATCCGACTTCAGCTCAGGTCATGATCTCATGGTCTGGGGTTCGAGCCCTTCAACTAGCTGGCTGCTGTCAGCACAGAGCCCACTTGGGATCTTCTGTCCCTCTCTCTCTTTCCCTACCCCGCTCATTCTCGCTCTCTCAAAAATAAATAAACTTAAAAAAAAGTTTTAAATGCTATTAATAATGTAGCTATCCCACAGTAATGTTGGGAGGATTAAGTGAGATAATACTGTGTGTGGCATTACAGTAGAGCCCTTCTCCGCGGTTTCCTCAGCTTCAGTCACCTGTGGTCAACCGTGTTCTGGAAGCAATGATCCTCCTCCTGAAGTATCTTCAAATCACTAGCAGCCTAATAGCCCACAACACCTGTGTCAGTCACCTCCCTTCCTCTCCTCATGTAGACATTTTATAATCTCACGGCATCTCAGGAAGAAGTCAGAGTACAGTGCAGTAAGGTATTTTGAGAGAGTGAGAGAGACCACATTCACGTAACTTTTATTAAAGTATATTGTTGTAATGGTTCTGTGTTGCTAATAATTGTTATTAGGCTCCTACCGTGCCTAATTTACAAATTAAACTTTATCATAGGTATGTACATACAGGAAAAAACAGGACACATAGGGCTGGGAACTATCCAGTTTCAGGCATCCAATAAGGGTCTTGGAACATACACGTACCCCGGAGATAAGGGGGAGAAAAAAGTACGAAGTGCTCTGTTAACATTGACTATGATGATGATGATGGTGGTGGTGGTAATGCTCATGAAAAAGAGGAAGGTAAAAAAGGAATATTGGAGTGGTGAATTGGAGTGCTGTGTGACCTTCCCCAAGGGCTGGAGGTGTGAGGAGAGGAGATGGTCAGAGGTTCTCCAGAGAAGATAACATAGAAAATGAATTACAGCTCTGGATAAACTATATCTTCTTACGAGCCCAGTAGTCCAGGTTCTTAATATTACTAAGATTTAAAATCCTCCAAAATCAAATAAGTCAGTCAGAGAAAGACAGATATCACATGTTTTTACTCTTATGTGGAACTTGAGAAACTTAACCGAAGACCATGGGGGAAGGCAAGGGGGGAAAAATAGTTTCACACAGAGAGGGGGGCCAACTTCTAAGAGACTCTTAAATACACAGAACAAATTGAGGGTTGATGGGGGGGGCGGTGGGAGGGCAAGGAAAACAGGTGATGGGCATTGAGGAGGGCACTTGTTGGGATGAGCACTGGGTGTTGTATGTAAGCAATGAATCATGGGAGTTTACCCCTGAAACCAAGAGCACACTATATACACTGAATGTTAGCTAACTTGACAATAAAGTATATTGAAAAATAAATAGAATCAAATCAAATCAAATCCTGAAAAATTAGAGGTTGAAACCTGTTGTAGACATTGTCTGCTTTCATGGTCTCTAGAATGGACCCAGGGGAGACTTACGTTTTGACAATGTGACTCAGGGTCCTTGCAGGGAACTCAGAGGTTTTTCCCTTTCTTCTTTCATTCAACACAGCTCAGGGTTTTTTGTTTTTTGTTTTGTTTTGTTTTCTATTTTATATATTTAGGTTCCATATAATACTTCGTGATTTTTTTGTTTGGTTGAAAAAACAAAAAAGCTATTCATCTCTAAAAGGAGGTTTGGACTTCTCCCTTCATTTTATAGATGAAGAAATTTTCTGCATTTTTCTGATGACAGGTATTTCTGGAAAGGACTTTGTTACTCCCCTGACTCAGAAGAATTCACAAGCACTGTAAAGCCACGGCTGTACTCTGTGTTCTCACGGACGCTGGCCCTTCACTTAGAATACTGCCTTAAAAAGCATCTACACCCAGTACAGACTATGCTCTGGGGTGGGCAAGTCTAAGACAAGCTGCAACCTTTCAAAGAGGATAAAAGAAGGAATTAGGCCTTCAGTCATAACAAGCCAACCCCGTCTCAGGGAGAAAATGACATAGGGTATTGTCTCCCTAACTTAACTCCTGGGGTGTTGGCATTGTTTGCAGTTTCTAGGCCTTTCTAATTATAGATGTGCTATGTAATATTGCCTCCACCTGCACCTATAACACTAACAATGTTCAGCACTTAACAGTATCAAAGACTTTCCCAGCTTGAACTAATTAATTCACACAATTCCAACCATCTGGGACAGATAGTATTATTACCCAGGTTTTACAGACACAGAAAACTTCAAAAGAGGTTTCTCCAAGGTCACATAGCAATTGGAATGGGCCAGGAGCATATTTTAGAGGTACTAGGTTTTTACATTCATTAGAAGGCGACAACACTGCACAGTTTGGATTTAGGGGTAATTTGATTTTTTTTTCCTTCAGTGTGCTAAACAGATACTGCTTTGTTGGATACTAGCTCTCTCTGTGGTTCCTTTTGTAGCTTGTATCCCGAATGGAATGATTATACCCTTAGGAATTATCATACACGTCAAAATTCAGTAGCAGGTAGTTGGGAGCTCTTAAAGGTAGCTAACATAAGCCAGCTGCTTTAACTCTCTTACTTTCTTCCTCTATTACACCTGCAGTATCTCTTTTCAGGTAAGCGATATTAGAACACAGAGCTCTTGAAATGTAAAATGAAACCCCAGAAAAAGTCAGTTATAAAGGCTTCTCTGTCCTCTCCTGGTAGCCAACCAACTAATTCAAATTCTTAGGAACTCACATATTCCTCAAAGAAGGTCCTTCAGAGAGAATACCAGCTAAAAAGCTAAAAACTAAAATCACTAGTTTTTAGAAAGATTAAAATAGCCCAGGTTTCCCTAGTTCTGAGAAAGTTAAATTTGAAACAACACGGGGAAACTCATCGGTGGAAAATCACCATGATGCCCTTGCAGTTTTGGGGCTGGTCTAATAGTTGTGGTTTGAAAGAGGACCATATCCTCCTGTATTTACTCATGGTGAAGTGGCAGGAAATCATATACTTGAAAATATAAATAAATAGTCAAAAGCTGAGAGACTTTTATAGAGGCAATGATTATGCAAGGTAAGCAATGTCAAATTAAAATGATATGTTCATAAGAGTTCCATGTTGTCTCGGACCAGTAGGACCAGAAAAGAAATTGTTCTGGAAGCTTTCAGGGTATGGTAAGGAATTTGGTGAATATGGTTAAGAACTTTTTCTAAGTAGGGATCTTTTGAAACCCAGGGTTAAAGAACATCTGCATATGGTTTGTATATGATGAGTCAGCATGTAGTAGGATGTTCACAAAGGAACTTGGAATTTGGAAGGGCAGTGTGTTTTACGCTCAAGGCTGTTTTCAATATCAAGTTGTAGGTCTGGGCCACTTAATTTTTTTTTTTTTGTTTATTTATTTATTTTGAAGGGGGGGCAGAGAGAGAGAGGGAGAGAGAGAGAGAATCCCAGGCAAGCTCTGAGCTGTCAGCAAGGAGCCCGACGCAGGGCTCAGCTCACAAACTGCGAGATCATGACCTGGGCCGAAATCAAGAGTGGGTTGCTTAACCGACGGAGCCACCCAGGCGCCCCAGGGCCACTTAATTTTTTAAAAGCTCCATAAATAGATCTGACTCACTCCAAACTTTCAAGATCCTTGGTGTCATTCCTCAATACTCTTCTTGTTCAGAGAAGTAGAGCAGTTTGATGTACTGGTTTCAGTTCAAGGATGATTTTCCAGGATGAACGTAACTGTGAGAAAAGTGCATGTGAGAAGTTCAGGTTCACGTTCTCCACAGTTGTCTGAAACAGAGTAAGAACACAGTATGCGGTGGTGATTACCCTATGCACCTGGCTCTCAGGTGTGTTTCCCAAAGTCTTGACCAACTCCGGGGGGTCGGGTGCCCGAGGCAGGATGCTAAGACAGCTGGTAAACCCCCCCATGCTCATTCCTCCACCTCGCAAGCCTGGATCGACTTGCGAAGGGGCCACGGAGGCCAGCTGCTCCTCTCGTGGTTTTATAATTTAACAAAATACGAATCCCTGGAGTTCACTGATCACTTTAGTTTTTCGTAGGAAAACATTCACACCACGTTTCTTTATACCATCTTTGCCATCATCCAAAACTTCCTGAAAGAGCCTATTTAGAGACTCAAACTTTTCCATGCTGGAGGCTGGCCCAGAGGGAATTTTTTTTTTTTTTTTTTTTTTTTTTTTTTGTAAAGTGTGGAGCAGTCTGTTTGGCCATTTTCAGTTACTCTTTTTTTCCTATATCCATAAATAAAACCTGCCAAAACACAGTCTTCCATGCCAAGACGTGAAGAATACTTTCCGGGCTAGACAGTGCTTTAAAAGACAGCAATTTAAATATTTTAAAATAAATATTTATTCATTTTACCTAAAAAACATTTTGTTAAAATTTCCTGAAGTACCGGAAAGAAAACAGAAGGAGCCTTCTTCGGCATTAGGAAGGGATTGTGCACACGGGGTGATGGAGAAAGTTTCCAGCAGCGACAGGATCTGAGGGCACTCTTGTTAGCTTGTTTTTAGCGCTGGTGTTTGCTGTCAGGAAAGGGGGTGCCAGACCTGAGACTCTTCACAGAACTCAGGTTCTGTCATCTTGGTAAGACACTGTGACCACTGTCTCCAGAGCCGAGCACAGTGGAGGCCTCTTCTCGCTGCCTGCACAAAGTGGGCTCGAGCAGACACTGCCTCTAATGGCCCACAGACAGCTTTGTGGGTCTGTGCCTACTGCCTCCTGGGTGGGATCGCACCGGCTTTGTTTATCCTGCAAAGTCACAGTGGCAAATCTGCCACCCAGAGTCGATGTTCTTCACAGATCAAATTCTAGGAGAATCCAAGCTTTTTCCTCTCCTGCCTCTGGCCCTTCCTCTGTAAGGGGACAGCCTGGTGAACTCCCTAGACGTTGGCCCAGGCCTTCACACTCCACATTTTCTGCCACAGCTGCTCAGAGTCTTTGGGAAGGCTCCATGCCTGGGCGTGGGGACAAGTTCACTCACTAGGAGCTCGTGTCAGGGACTTAGTCCCTTCGGTAGTTTCTCTCTTGTACCTTCTCAGGTGCTGATTCACCGGTTCCTCCTTAGGTAATAATAAGAAAGGGCAGGAATGTCTTCCCTTCCTTCTCAGGTAATGGAAATGCTTTATTTATTTTGGTTCTAACTTTTTTGTCGGTAATTTCTGGACAGAAAGAAGGAAGGGAGCCGTGTCTGGATGCACCCTGGAAATCACATCACAGACACAGACACCTCCTTTTTCAGTGTTCCATATCACCTCTGTGCACACCAGAGCTCAATGTCAGAAGACCTTGTTTCAATATTTTCTATTCATTATCCTTTTGAAGTTTTGCTATCAAAGCTAAGCTGGAAATTGAATATCAAGTTTATTAAATCGAGTAGAATTTAAGGTCTTGTGATAGTTGTTCCTCTGTGTTCAGTTACAGCAGTTGTTACCAAAGGTTATGTATGAACCAGATAAGATAAGATAAGATAAGATAAGATAAGATAAGATAAGATAAGAAAAAGTAGGAAGTACCTATAAAAGCACAAACAACGTAAATACAACATAAATAGAAATAATCTTCTAGGCATTTAGTTTAAGGTTGGATTCATTGCAGTCTCTTGAAAGGCATGCTTGTTCTCTAAATAAGTTTTCTTGGTCCAGGCTGTTGGATGCCCTATAACTGCCAAGGCAGCAAAATTCCCTGAAGGTTTCCAGCATCAGGTTTCCCTGGCACGGGTCCATTCAGTCTTCCAAAGCTGATTACTTTGCCATGGTGGGTACTGACTGTCCGCTGTAAGCCATCCACACTCTTTACATAATGTTTCCAACGGTTGTACAGTTGGATGGATACATATACAGGGCATACACTTGACTAAACATTTGAGTTTAATAATCCTTTATCCTGATGCTGATTAGATCCAAGTTATACAACCCTTCAGCTGGACGGTTTGGTATAAGCAGGCCACTAGGAAGAAGATGGGCGTATTCATCTCTGTGGGCCTCTTCTATCAAAATTTTCATGTGACATTATGGTACAGTAATGATTGTTAATGATAGTTACCTTTAAAATTTTTTTTTTAATTTTTTTTCAACGTTTATTTATTTTTGGGACAGAGAGAGACAGAGCATGAATGGGGGAGGGGCAGAGAGAGAGGGAGACACAGAATCGGAAACAGGCTCCAGGCTCTGAGCCATCAGCCCAGGGCCTGACGCGGGGCTCGAACTCACGGACCGCGAGATCGTGATGTGGCTGAAGTCGGATGCTTAACCGACTGCACCACCCAGGCGCCCCGGTAGTTACCTTTAAAGAGAAGTATAAAGGGGGTGCCTGGGTGGCTCAGTCGGTTGAGCGGCCGACTTCGGCTCAGGTCATGATCTCGAGGTCTGTGAGTTCGAGCCCCACGTCCGGCTCTGTGCTGACAGCTCACAGCCTGGAGCCTGGATCCTGGAGCCTGCCTCTGTTTCTGTGTCTCCCTCTCTCTCTGCCCCTCCCCCATTCTGTCTCTCTCTGCCTTTCAAATATGAATAAATGTTAAAAAAAAAAATAGAAAAAAAATAAATTTTTTAAAGAGCAGTATAAAGGATTAATTAAACACATATTTGATAAACGTGTTTTGAGTAACAGATATATTATTAGTTACCACAACAAAATAATGAAAAATTAACCTATGCAGAGTTCATAGTTGAGTGCAATAACACAATAAAATAATTAGAATAAATTAGAATCAAAACAATAAAATAATTAGACTGCCTTTGCACTTTGTCTTACAATAACAGTCTGTACAACATGCTATGGAACTTGCAAAGAATGAGCTACAAATCAGATCTGTATTGGGACCGTGAGTTGGATGGAATTAATACGCTGTTATTCACAAAGATTATGTAGCTACCAAAAATAAGCTAATATGATCGTGAGGTCCAGTAATAGGAGTATAAGTATAATATTTAGAATCAGAATAGTAGATATAGGTAGTGACACCTTTGGACTCAGCCAACTATATATGGAATATTGAGTTCAATTTGCTGCCAAAATTAAAAGGGTAAATTAAAATAAGATTAAAATAAAATAAACCGTAAGCTGATTCAGAAGAAACTATCCACAGTGGACAAGGTGAGTAATATATAGCTCAACTTGTATATCCAGAGAACTCTAGGAGAAGCATGTCATTAGTCAGCAAATATCTGAAGAAGTTTTATGAAAAGATGTGTTATATTGTATATTTTATACAAGACCTCAAGAGTAAATTAAATAACTTCATTAAAATACATGAGGGATGGAAACTGAAAATATGCTAATTGTGGCTAAACTTAGAAAGAGTACCCCAGAATCAGAGCTATATAAAAGATAAAATAGGGGCGCCTGGGTGGCGCAGTCGGTTAAGCGTCCGACTTTGGCTCGGGTCATGATTTCGCGGTCTGCGAGTTCGAGCCCCGCGCCGGCTCTGTGCTGACAGCTCAGAGCCTGGAGCCTGTTTCAGATTCTGTGTCTCCCTCTCTCTCTGCCCCTCCCCCGTTCATGCTCTGTCTCTCTCTGTCCCAAAAATAAATAAACATTGAAAAAAAAATTTTTTTTAAGGTAAAATAATCTGCCTCTTGACTTCATAAGATTATCATCATGGGGTTTACTTAATTGAGGCTAGACCTTTTGCAAATAGGTCTAGACCTATTGCAAATGCAGCGAAGCATTAGTTGGGAAGTTAAACCAAGTGACCTTTTTGGCCTCTCCCAAATCTTAGATTTTGTGATTTGGAGTTGTGCTTTTAATAATACACATTATTTCCAAGACATAACAAAGTAGATGAGTGTTCTTTTAATCTGTGCCTTTTGATTGTCTTATGACCAATGCATGACAGAAGTGGGTGATAAATGAATCACGTAGCAAGCGACAGTCTTAATGTACTGTATATACCAAGGTTTTGGTGGTTAATAAGGTCATTCTCTAGCACCCAGAGAATCTTATGATTCAAAACTGTGGGGGGGGGGGGCGGAATGTACACCAAGATACAAACAAATGAAGTCAGCATGTTGATGTAGAGCAAAGGCTAAGTCAAGGCTGAGAGAGAAACAGCACCAAGAGGGGAAAATCAGGGCAAAAGGCATAAGAGAATCCTTCAGCAAGAACAGGAATACAGCTGACACTTGACATGGTATTTACCAAGTGCCAGATGCCGTTCTTGGTGTTTCATTTCTGCTTACACATCGATCCTCCAAAAAACCTATGAATGGAGATTTATAATAATCATCCCCTTTTGATGAATGAAGAAACATACGCATAGAGAGGTTAAGTAATAATGCCTCAGACCACACAGCTGGTAGGCAATGAACTGGGATTTGAACCCAAGCATCCCTGCTCTGGAATTCATGCACATAACACCTATATAAAGAGTCTCCAAGCTGAGGAGAAAGAAATAGATCATAGAGGAAGAAAGAAGCAAGGGCAAACATAAAAAAACAAAAACAAAAACAAAATCCCACAAAGCTAAGGAAAAATGAACTAGAAATTCCAATTCTTTAGATTCTACCTAAAAAAGAAAGGTAAATAACCATTATACAGGAATGTTTTATTTAAAACTGGAAAAAAAAAAAAGAGGGAAGATTTTCTGGAGCGCCTGCGTGGCTCAGTCTGTTGAGCGTCCGACTTCAGCTCAGGTCCTGATATCACAGTTTGTGAATTCGAGCCCCGCATCGGACTCTGGGCTGACAGCTTGGGGCCTGCAGCCTGCTTTGGATTCTGTGTCTTCCTCTCTCTCTGCCCCTCCCCTCCTCATACTCTGCCTCTCTGTGTCTCTCAAAAATAAATAAATGTTAATTTTTTTTTTCAAAAAGAAGATTTTTATAATAAAATTCTAATTCTTCTATGTTAGAATTATTTTAACAAATTCATTTTTAAATGTTTAGCCCCTTGTCAACTGTGACTCATGCATCTGACCGAACGCCCCAATGATTTAAGCCTGAAAGGATTCCCTTTGCAATTATCTACGGGAACAAAGGGAAGGAAGCACCTCTTTGAATCATCGTCTCTGTACCAAAGCCCAAACTCAGTCAGAATGAATGAAACTTCAGGCACCCTCAGATGCAGAGCAATTAGAAAAGATTATGTCTTTCATATGGCTGGTGGTGGGGAGCAGTAGAAGAAATGGAAAATATCAAAATTATATGCCACCCTGTAAGCCTTGATCGGCACCTGCCCTCCATGGGACAAAAGAACATAATGTTCAGTCCTTTCTCTGGATCCTGGATATTTCCCTCCCACAAGTTTGATATAGTCAGTGTTGAGTGGGAAAAGAGCTTACAAAAATTCTTCACCATTTCTAATGTGCTGGCCTTGCAAAACTTTTTTATTTATTTTTTAAAACATTTATTCATTTTTTTGAGAGCCAGAGAGTGGGCGAGCAGAGGAGGGGCATAGAGAGACACACACACACAGAATCCAAAGCAGACTCCAAGCTCTGAGATATCAGCATAGAGCCTGATGTGGGGCTTGAACCCACAAACTGTGAGATCATGAACTGAGGCCAAGTCAGCCGCTTAACTGACTGAGTCACCCAGGCATCCTGGCCTTGCAAACACTTTAAGCCATGCTGCTATGCAGATATTTTAGCCTCTCCCTTCTACCTACCTGGCAGGATATATCCTTGAACCTGAGGGTCAGATCTGACTGAATTTTATCTTTACTAGTTAGATTTGATGTGCTCCAAGTTAGTTTTACAGAATGCAGCATGGTATACCAACATGTTAACATTCATAGAGACATCACACAAGTTTTACTTTGGTAGATGTAAACTTTCAAGCAATTTCTAAAAGCTTGTTAGTTGAAATCTTATGGGACCGTAATAAAACCCCACCTAGAGCCACTGCAACAATAAACAAATGAAGTCCAAAGTAAAAATTCAATTGTCACCTGCTAATTCAAGTCCAAATGTCCAGTCTATGTTACATTATGAGTGAAGAGGGCAGAGGGATGGGAAGGGAGAGAGGTGGCCCACAGGGAAGTCTATGAAATATCTAAAGGCATCTGGGGGCCTTAAGCATGTGTCATTTATTTATACAACTTGTATTTTAGAAAGGGAAAACCATAAAATCTGCCTGAAAACTCTGAATAAGAGTCAAAGCTAAGAATTTGTGGTCAGTGGGGGCGCCATGTGGGAGAAGAGGGTGGGAAAGATTCCATTCCCTCCTCCTCCAGATTCTGAGTCACCAATTTAAAGCAATTAGAAGCAAGCATTACTCAACAGAAAGCATTGTGCATTAGTTATTCAATATTCTCCCCAAACACTCCCCTGACACATGCTCACAATACTAAGGCTAAAGTGTACCATTACCATGTCACTTCCATAGTTTGCAAAGTCAGTTGTGGATCCTTCTGACTAGATTCATATTCAATACTTTTTCATTCTTTTCATCTTTCCAGAGCTAGAAATTATTTAGCATGGAAATCTATATTTCATAACATTAACCAGAGAGATTGGTTTTGTTTTCCTTTTTTTGAGGTGGAACATATATACAGTTAAATGTATACACTTTCACTGTGCAGCTTGGTGAATTTTCATTTGTATTCACGTGTGTAACAACCACCCAAATCAAGATACAATGTATTCCAGCACCCAAAACTCTGTTACGCCCCTTCCAATTACCACTCCCCAACCTCCAACATTCAACACAGTCCCTATTCTAACCTCTATCACCATAGTTTTGCTTATTCGTGAACATATAAAGTTGTATATATATATGTATAAATATATAAACATGTATGTATGTGTATGTATACAAATACATAGACATATATACATCTATAGAGAGAAACAATAGAGTAGGTACTTTTATGTCTGGCTATTTACAGTCAACATTTTGTCAGTGAGATTTACCCAATTTGTTCCATGCAAAGGTAGTCCTTTCCTTTTTATTGCTTGTAGTATATTCCATTATATGAAGATACCACAACTTACATATCTATTCTGTCGGTGAGCATTTGGTTTGTTTTCAGGTTTGGGTTTATTATGAATATAGCTGCTATGAATATTCTTGAGACATTGCTGGGTATGCCTTTTAGGGAGCAAAAACATGAATTTCTCTTCTGTGTGTACTTGGTGGATAAGGTGGGCATATGTTTTGCTGTAGTAAATCCTGACAATTTTTCAAAGTTGCATTTCTATTTAAATCTCCATCAGCCATGTATGAGTTTTCTACTTGCTCCATATTGTCACCAGGAGTTGGTATCATCAGATATTTTGTTTTGTTTTTGTTTCTTTTAAACGTTGGCCATTCTGTTGGGTATGTAGTGGTGTC
The DNA here is from genome assembly GCF_018350175.1 of Felis catus. NCBI lineage: Eukaryota > Metazoa > Chordata > Mammalia > Carnivora > Felidae > Felis > Felis catus. The sequence goes on from NC_058371.1 coordinate 20,713,230, forward strand.
TCAATCCAGTCTTAATAGGGAATATTCTGGTGGTTAAGAGGCTGATTTGCCTATTCAAGTGTTTTTCTCATTTTAAGGTTCAGATGTTTATCTTTCTCCTAAAGACTTTCTATATATACTCTAGCTATAAGATCTTTGTTGTATGTAAGGTCAGCAAATACTTCCTCCCAATTTATAACTTGCCTTTTCACTCTCTCAGTGGTATTTTTTGATGAATAGTTCTTGAAGCAAACAAGTGAAAATCTTACCAATCTTGTTTTTGTGGTTAGTGTTTCTTATGACTAATTTAAGAAATTTTTGCCTATAGCGAGAGGATGATGAATCTCTGATTAAGAGATATAAAGGAGTATCCTATCATTCTGAAGTTATAGTTCTTCATTGTTTAGTGGTTATATTCTAAATTATAATAATTTATATGGAAAAATAAATGAGCTAATCAAGTATTTCCTTTGATTTTAGTTAGCTAAATGTTTAGAAATTATCTGACATTAAGGACCCAGTGGCTCAGTTGGTTGAGTGTCCAACTTCAGCTCAGGTTGTGATCTCAAGGTTCTTGAGTTCCAGTCCCACATTGGGCTTGGTTGCTGTCAGCATGTCAGCATAGAGCCTGCTTCAGATACTCTGTTACCCTCTCTCTCTGCCCCTCACTCACTCACGCTCTCTCTCTCTCAAAAAAAAAAAAAAAATAAAACATTTAAAAAAAGAAAGAAATTATCTGACATTATTGAAAATCACTTCCATGTCTATGCCAAAAAGATAAGAGATAACAAGTGTAGGTGAGGATTTGGAGAAGAGGGGGTCCTCGTGCACTGTTGATGGGAATATAAACTGTCACACCGTCTGTAGAAAACAGTATGGACAGTCCTCAAAAATAAAAAAAAATAGAACTACCATATGATCACACATTTCCACTTCTGGGTGTTTATCTAAAGAAAATGAAAACACTAATTCGAAAAGATATATGCACACCAATGTCAATTGCAGCATTATTTATAATAGTCAAGATATAGAAGCAACCTAAGTGTCCAATGATGAATGAATGGATAAAGAAAATGTGGCATGTATACACCATGGAATATTATTCAGCCATAAAAAGCGAAGGAAATTTTGCCATTTGCAGCAGCACGGATGGAACTTGAGGGCATCATCCGAGATGAAATAAGTCAGATGGAGAAAGACAAATACTATATGATTTCACTTATATGTAGAATCTATAAAACCAAACAAAAACCTGAGCACATAGCACAGAGAACAGATTGGTGGTTTTCAGAGGCAGAGTGTGGTGGGTAGAGGATGGGAGGAGAAAATGGGTTAAGGAGATCAAAGGACACAGATTTTAGTTATAAAATAGATAAGGCATGAGGATATAATGTACAACATGGTCACTGTAGTTATAATACTGTGTTGCATGTTTCAAAGTTGTTGAGAGTAAATCTTAAAAGCTCTCATCACAAGAAAAAAATGTGTAACTGTGTCTGGTGATAGATGTTAACTAATTGATGGCAATCATCTTACAACACATACAAGTATTAAACCATTAATGTTGCTTCACACCTGAATCTAATATAATGTTTTGTGTCAATTATGCCTCATTTGAGAAATGTTCAGAAAAAAAACGTTTACCAGAAGCTAGAAAAGAGTGTGATACCCAACATACAGAAATTGCATGGATTCAACAGCCTTCTATACCATGGTCTTAACGATACAGTATTATATCGTGTGCGCACACACAAAATAATATATTACAAATCAACTATGCACATGTGTTTTCCTTACCTTTATAATAAATTATATCAGGGGAATTTATTAAAAAATTAAAAGAACAGAAGGCCGTTTATACATCAGGCTTGGAGAAGTTTCTAAACCTCTCTGGGCTTCAGTTCCTTCTCTGGAAAAGGGGATGATAATAGTACATATCTCATAAGGTAGTTATGAAGAGTGAATGAATGAATGCACGTAAAGCACTTAGTATGTGTCCAGTATATAGTAGACATAATTATGACCATATGGAACATCAAACTTGGGGTAGTTATCACTTTACCCAGTTTTAGATGAGGAAATGCCATGAGAGATGTTAAGCTTACATGACCTTAGCAGTAAAACTGGTCTGTAAGCCCACCTTTGTATTTCATGGGCTTTTGATTCACCATGTGAAAATTGTAAATTGTTTATTGTACACTGAGCATTGACAGATCTGAATTTGGGTAAAAATTAATGAGAAGGAAATACAAGGGATACCAAAACTTGTCAGGAAATAATTTGAGTTATACTTTCGATGCAATTCAGTGTTAGGAGAAACATTTAAATGAATCATCATACAGGGGCTGTCCTTTGCTTAACCAGATGAAGCATCTTCCATGTCATTGCGTGAGTTGTAACGAGTAGCCGAGTGCTGGGCATGGTGTTGATTTATGGCTCACTGAGAAGATCTCAGAGGAGCTATTTGCCTAGACACGCTATTTAGATCCTGCTACATTTTAGACTTATAACGTTTTGCTAATGTTTTCCATGGTCTGATTTCCAACTCATTGCACACTTTTACTTCTCCTTTGGAGTGTGAAGAGGTGTTCTCCAGCACAGCAATGAGGTGACTCATTGCTGGTGGAACTGCTGGGACAGTGATTCTCAAAGTGTGGTCCCCAGACCCAGCAGCAGTGTCCCCTAGGAACTCGTGTGAAATGCAGATTCTTAGCTAGCTTACCATCTAACTATGCTTAGATGGTAAGCCAATAAGTTGGCTTATTTATTCATACATTGAACATCGAATCTCCAGAAACCACGTCAAAAATAACCGTTTTATTTGCAGCCGCTTCATTTCATTTGTTAATCTGCTTTTTGGGCTACATAACTGGTACACACCAAATTTTTTTTAAAAATGCAAAAGAGCGCACAAAGAAATCTCTCCCCTTTACTCTTGTGTCCTAGAGATGAATCATGATGAAGTTTATTTTGTATCTTTCCAGGGTTATTTAAACATACACTAGCAAATACACTACTATGTATTTAAACATACACTTGCTTTCTTTTCTACACAAAGTGTAGCATGTTCTATACTATGTGTCCAAATGTGGCCATCGTTAATAGCGCTCAATGCACACAGTTTCAACATTAAGTTTTGTGCTCTTTTTCCTGTGTTGTACAAGAAGGTATGCTTTATAGACACTTCTTAAAATAGGGATTGATTTTGCATTTAGATGCTTCCATTAAACAAATTCTGATGCTGTACACTAACAGTATCTTTTCTTTTTACTTGATTTTCAGATATCCCATTTAAATGATCAACTGTGTAGAATTATCACCATTACCAGGTATGATTTCCTGTACATCATGCCCAGAAAGCTCAGCCTTCTACAAATGTCAAGGTTTCATCATACAGAACTGATTTGATTTGACCAGGTTAAGATTTGAACCATGTGTTATTCATTCCATGATGCTGGGTTTATTCCAAATTATGCTGGAGACCACTTGCTTTTAACTTCCTATTAAGAAGTATATTGAAACTCCGTTTTGAATGTATTTTTATCCTGCTCTCCCATTCCTGGCATAATGCCAATTCATTTTTTACTAAAAAATGCAACCATACTCTCCTTTATTCTTTTAGCAATATTGCAATCATGACATTTGATCTCTGCAAGCGATTATCTGGTTTCTTCATTTCTCCTTTTAATATTCTTAAAGGAGTTGAAACATTTAAAATAGCCCTCTGGTCTGCACCAAAACGTTCCCAGCTGTCTCAAAATATGAACCAAATTATTCCAAGGGACTTATCTCTTTAAAATAAAGCCCACAGGAATGGTTCTAAATTCCCGAACTTTGAATTCAAGGTCTGCAATAGTCTGCCTTTCCAGAGATATCTCCCCTAACTGAGCTCTCAGCTCAATAAAGATTATGTTCTTTTTAGATTCCTGAGGGTTTTTTTTTTTAAGTTTATTTATTTATTTTGAGAGAGAGAGAGGGCTCGTCAGCAGTGGAAGGGGAGAGGGGGAGAATCCTATGTGGGCTCAGGATAGTATGAAACCCAACTGGGGTTCAGTCTCAAACCAGGATCATGACCTGCACTGAAATCAAGAGTCAGATACTTAACTGACTGAGCCACCCAGGTGCCCCTAGTTTCCTGAGTTTTGGTGGTGTATTTCTCTTTCCCTGGCTTCATGAAGGCCATTCCCCATGCCTGTCTGTCGACCCATATTTCAGGGCTCCACCATGTGACTGAAATGCCCCTGGATTCCTAACAATACTACTGTTTATTTGTAAGTGGGTATATTTTATCTTATTGAACTTGTTTTTTTAATGTTTATTTATTTATTTTGAGAGAGAGAGAGAGTGAAAACAGGAGAGGGGCAGAGAGAGAGGGAGAGAGAGAATCCCAAGCAGGCTCCTCACGGCACAGAGCTCAGCATGGGGGCTCAATCCCCTGAATCGCGGGATCGTGACCTGAGCTGAAATCAAGAGCTGGACGCTTAACCAACTGAGCCACCCAGGGACCCCTCTTATTGAGCTTTATAACCACCTTCTGAGATAAAAGTTGTAAGCATCCTTACCCCTGTTACCAAAGAGGAAATAGAGGCCTAAAGGGCCTAATCCTTCTTCTGGACTCTTCTGTGTTGACAAGCTGCCCCCACACACTTGGCATTCACTCTACACTACCTCATAATATTATCTTTGTACATGCATATGACTTGTCATCACAGCTCAGTTCCCTTAAAAGCACACACTTTATCTGACTGTCCTTGGGTTCTCCTCCTGTGACTTGAACACAGTAAATATGAGTTGTTCAACTTGTTAGAATCAAAGAGTCATAACGCTTTGAGCAAAAAGGGAGCTTTCCAGATTGTTTAATGAATACTTGTGTTTCTCAACAGATGTGAGGTTTGCACAGCCCTGAAGGTGAAAGGTACAATGCCACTCATTTTTGCTAAACAATTTGATATTAAAATTACATTAGATTTTAAATAAATGCTGACATACAATGGCATGGAATGTAACATTTAAATAAGTTTGAAGATGAAACATGAAACTTCAAAGAAACTCCAGAGAAATATCAGAACTGTAACTGGCTGCTCCAGGCTACCCAGACTTCCAGGAGGTAAATATTTTTTTCTCCTCTGCAGCTGGTGCTATTTCTATTGAAAAAGTTGAGAGGGGTGCCTGGGTGGCTCAGTGGGTTAAGCGTCTGACTTCCGCTCAGGTCATGATCTCACGGTCCGTGAGTTCGAGTCCCGCATCGGGCCCTGTGCTGACAGCTCAGAGCCTGGAGCCTGCTTCAGATTCTGTGTCTCCCTCTCTCTCTGCCCCTGCCCTGCTCATGCTCATGCTCTGTCTCTTAAAAAGTGAATAAACATTAATAAAAATAAATACATAAAAAATTTAAAAATAAGAAGAATAAAAGAAAAAAAAAGTTGAGAAACAAAATGCAATGCTAATTGAAGCCCGGACAGGATAAGCAAATTGCCCCAAATCACACGTTAACTCAACCAATATGGATTCAGCATCTGCAGCTCACTGTGCAAACATGGGGGCTAAAATAATGAGCAAAACAGATGCAGACATCAACCTTATAAAGTTTGTATGCAAGCGGGGGTGAAGGGAAGAGAGAGTCATTAAATTAATATTCAACGTGTAACCGTTTTAACCAGCTGCTCTCTTGGTTAGTGCAGCAGAACATATTAAGTAAAAACAACTCAAATCTTTATTGCAGTCTTTCCAGGAAATACACAAGGGAGAATCCATTATTATTGCACAAGAAAATCTCTTTAGCATCTTTTCCTGTACCTTGCATTTTCAATATGGCCTTCAGCAGCAAGTCACTGGCAAAAAAATGAACTTTCCCAGTTTTCTTCCCGGCCTTCAGCCTGAAGAGCCCCTAGCACTCGGGCCTCCCACCCCCTCTCTTTTCCCATCTAGTCTACCCTCAAAAATGAAGCTAGCTTCTTATAAGAGATTTCGGTGTTTGGGGGTGGTGGAAAGAAAATGTGAACTCTCATGAATTGATTTTTGTACCTGTCACGTTTTTAATCCACACAGCATGGTAGATGTAAAAGTGCAAAGTACTGGGCCTCGACTGGGGAATTAGGGTCGACTTCTCTGGGAAAGGGACCTATTAAACTGAGCTCAGACTGTTAAATAAGTAGTGATCAAGAAAAGGAGGTAAGAACATTGCAGACTGAGGGATCACAGTCAACGAGATTTCATGGTGGGAGAAGCATGGAGACAATAAAAGGTCATCGCGACTAGAATGCAAGGTAAGAGGATGAGGGGAAGAATCTAGAGATGGGGAAAAAGTCCAGTTATCCAGGGCCTTGTGGACCATGTTTAGGATTTGGTCCCTTTCTCTGAGAGCAGTGAGAAGTCCTCAAAAGGAAGCAGGACAGTAATGGGATCAGATTTGCATTCTTTTTAAAAACATTTTTTAAGTTTATTTATTTATTTTGAGAGAGAAAGAGAGAGAGTGCTTGCATGCATGAGCGAGAGAGGGGTAGAGAGAGAGAGAGGCCGAGAATCCCAAGCAGGCTCTGAGCCGTCAGTGCAGAGCCCGACATGGGGCTCAATCTCACAAACTGGGAGATCATGACTTGAGCTGAAATCAAGGTCAGATGCTTAACCATCTGAGCCACCCAGGAGCCCCTGCGATCAGATTTGCATTCTGATGCAAAAAATTGAGGCAGACTAAAGATTTGGGAGATTTTCAGGAACTTCTAAGTAGACTTATGTTGAGATGACGCCAGAGGAGATGAAAAGAATAGTAGAAATTCAGAAGCTATGTGGGAAGAAATGGTAAGGCCTTCGTGTTGACTGGAAATGGGTGCTGAAGGAGAGAGACATCAAGGATCACGTCGAAGCTTCTGGCTCAAGCAACTGGATGGATGATAATAATAGACGTTGACATGGGAAATGCTTGAAGAAGAACAGATTTTGTGGAGAAATTTTGAAGGTCAAAATGGCTTGATGAGACAGAAAAAAAAAGTAGTGATTTTGCTCCAGCAGGTCATGAAGCTTCAGAATTTCTCACTTATTCTTGCTTGGCTCGCTCTGATCCTTTTATCTCATCAGTCACCACTTAAGAAACGCATACAAAGCACTTTGAGTTTACTCGGCTATTTTATTCTTTGCTCTGGAAGAACGATATACACATAGTATCACTTAGTTTAGTAAAATTGGTAAGAAGCAGGTTTCGTTCTAAATTTTGTATGTTGTGCTGTGAAATGTAAGCATAAATATGATCTATATTCACAAAAGGAGTAGATAATAAGAGATGTTGGGTCATCTATCACTGTATAACAAATAACTCCAAAACTTAGTAGCTTAAAACAGCTGTATTATTTTGTTACTATTTTTCATGATCCTGGGGGCTGACTGGATGAATGTACTTATTCTTTAAAGCTTCCTTAGTCATATGTCTGGCTGGTGATACTGAGCTTTTGATTGGAATGCTCATGTAAGACAACATGTTAGCCTCTCCATGTGGCTAAGCTTCCTCACGGTGTGGGAGTTGGGTTCTAAGAGTGATCGTCCCAAGAGAACTATGCAGAAGCTGTATTGATCTTTATGACCCAACCTCAGAAGTCACGTAGCAAAACTGCTGTATTCACAGGCCTGCCTGTACTCAAGGTAAGGGAATATAGTTCCCACCTCTCACTAGGAAGAGTGAAAACTTCACACTGTCAGATGAGCGAGTAGAGTGGGAGACGATTTCGTAGCCATCATGAGATATACAGTCTGCCATGAGAGAAAAATGCAGACGGAAACAGCCTCTTCTCTACTGGCCAATATTTACCACAGAGCTTGGCACTGAGTAAGTGTTTGTTCAATGAATGAACAGGTAATTAGAGTAAGCTTTACCATGTTCCACAGCTGATTCATGTTTATTATTTTTCACAATAAGCTACTTTTTACTGAGAATCTTTCTTCGGTATAGAGAGAACTGAATTAAAGAAAAAAAACTTAAAACTGAATAATATTATACAATTATAAGTTTAGCTTTGACATTTTTTTCTCAAAGATTCTAACTTATATGATGTAATTCCTAAATTATTATAATTCCAAATATTTCATTTAGTTTTCTGGTGGACAGAGACTGAGTAGGTAAAACAGTCCGTGTTTTAAGGCTTAATAATGGCCCTCCATATCTTAGTGTTCAGAACCTGTGAATTTACCTTACAGGGCACAAGGGACTTTGCAGGTGCGATCAAGGTAAGGATTTGGGGAAAAGGAGATTATCTTGAACTATCCAAGTAGGCCCTAATGCAATCTCAAGTGTCCTACAAGAGGGAAGCAGAGGGATATTGGGCAACAATATAGGAAAAGCCAAGGCCATTGAGGTCGGAGTGATGGAGATAAGGAGAGCCTGTGGCCCCCCAAAGTAGAAGAGGCCTGAAAGACAATCTCCCCACAGGCTCCAGCCGCACTACACCTTGACACCAGCCCCTTAAGACTTCTTTTGCACTTTCGACCTCCAGACTGTTAGAGAATAAATTTGTGTCGTTGTAAGGCATGAAGTTTGTGGGAATTCATCATAGCAAAAGCAGAAAATGAATACAGTCAATAAAACTAATGAGATGGAAGAAAAACAGTTTGCATTTCAAATAATTCAAACCTATATGTTCTTCTGACATAAATAGGAGATTCATACGGTAGATTAAAATGCTAAATTAAGATTATACATATTAAAATGAGCATGTGTGGCTGTAAAACCCTATCCAATCTCTGTTAAAGATTTCTCTTTTGAGGCAGGCAGGATAGTAATTAACCTTCACCTTTTCAAGTTATACATCCCTGCCTTTAAAATCTTAGTTGAAGTTTTAGTAAAATCTTGTCTATGTTCCAGCCCTAAAACTAAGATACATGGGCCAAGAGTTACATAAATTTAGATGACCCTGTTTGCGTAATGTTTTATTTTGATATAATTTCAAACTTATAGAATGGTTGCAAGAATAATACAAGAAACTTCTGTAACCCTTCACTCATAGACAGTACTTCCATTTTGCCCCATTTGCACACACACATTCTCTTTTTACACACACACACACACACACACACACACATGAATTTTTGAACCATTTGAGAGAGTTGGCAACATTTTTCTCCTTTACCCTTAAATACTCATGTGTATTTCCTAAGAATACAGACACTCTCTTTTGCAAGCACAGTAAAAATTTCAAAATAAAGAAATAAAACTTTTATAAAATGTTATCTAACCCCAAACCTACATTCAAATTTTGTCAGTTACCCTCAAAGTATTCTTTTGTAGCTATGTGTTCTCCCAGTCAAGCGTCCAATCCAGTAACACTTGCTGTGTTCAGATGTCATAGCTTAGACTTCTTTCCCGTGGAACCGTTATTCAGTCTTTCTTTGTCTTCCCTGACCATGGCACTTTTGAAAAACGCAGTCCAGTTATTGTGTACAGTTATCCCTTGGTTTGGGTTTGTCTGAGGTTTCTTTCTAGCTCAGGTTTGCATGTGTCCTAGTTCAGGATGCACAACACAAAGTGCCTCAAGAAGTATATCTCAGGGCATCAAATCAGGAGTCACTTGATGTCAGTTGGTCTCAATGTTGATGATGATCATTTTGATTACCTGGTTCGAGTGATGTAGCGGAGGTTTCTCCATGGGCGAGTTACTATTGTTTTTCCCCTTAAATGAATTAGAGGAAGTTATGGGGAGAAATTTGGTAACTCTGTAAACATCCTCTCCTTTCCATTCCACGACTCATGGCATGATGATTTTCTAATTCCACCATTCCCTCAGTACTTTTCAGTCAGCATAGTAGAAAGCTTTCCTTCCTTCCTTCCTTCCTTCCTTCCTTCCTTCCTTCCTTCCTTCCTTCCTTCCTTCCTTTTTCCCTTCCTTCCTTCCTTCCTTCCTTCCTTCCTTCCTTCCTTCCTTCCTTTTTTCCTTCCTTCCTTCCTTTTTCCCTTCCTTCTTTCCTTTTTCCCTTCCTCCCTGTCTTTCTTCTTTCTCTTTCTTTCTTTCTTTCTTTCTTTCTTTCTTTCTTTCTTTCTTTCTTTCTTTTGTATCAGTATTGACTCATAACTTTTAACTTTATTCAGTAGGTTATAATCCATTACTATCATTGTATTAATGCTCAATTTGTTCCAGTGTTGGTCAGTGGGAGTTACTTCAAGACAAATTCTAAGTCCTTTTGACTTGTGTTCATCTTATTTTGAGCCTATCCTTACAGAGCTAATAAAATGTTCCTGATGCATCTTGCCTTTTTCTTGCTCCAGTTTTGCAATCAGCATTTCTCCAAGGAATTCAGATTCTATTTAATGGAGAAAAGGTCATTGGAGACAATGATTTGGGTAATAGGTGTGCTCTTTGCTAGAAGCTCTTCTGGGCCCTGTGAGCCACCATATCTAGGAAATGATACACACACGTACACACACAAATACACACATCTAGATTTATTTCCACATCTGTAACTACTACTATCCATATCTATAGCTTGGTCAGTTTGGGCTGCTCTAACAAATAACCATCTTAGACTGGGTGGCTCAAACAACAAGTATTTATTTCTCGCAGTTCCAAAGGCTGGAACCAGAGTGGTCAGGTTTTTGGTGAGAACCCTCATCCCGCTTTACAGACACCTGTCTTCTTACTGTGTCCTCACATGGTCAAAAGACAGGTAGCTGGCTCTCTGGCTTCTTGTCATAAGAGCACTAATCTCATTCATGAGGACTCCAACTTTATGAGCTAATCACCCCTAAAATCTCCACCCCCAAATATCATCACATCAAGATTGGAGTTTCAACAATGAATTTTAGGGACAGAGTCCATTATAATGTAGCAATATATATCTAGATATTAAAAATCACAAGTTAATATAGCATTTCCAATTCCAATCCAGTACCACAGGATACAGTTCATTCTTCCCCCCTTTCAATATTTCTAACTCCCTTCACAGAAAATGAGAAACCTGATTTTCATTATCCTCAATATATTTACACACTCACTCAATTCTAGAATACACAGAGTAGTCTCAGAATTGCTAATCCACTGAGAAAAGCAAACCTACTAGGGTTAATATTTGTTTTGGGTCCTTTGTCTTTGAGGTAAAATTTAAATACCATGAAATGCACACATCTTCAGTAAACTGTCTTAATCATTTAGGGCTATTATAACAAAGTGTCATAAACTGAGTGGATTATAAACAACAGAAACTTGTTTTTCACAGTTCTGGAGGCTGGAAATCCAAGATTAGAGTCCCAGCACGGTCAAGTTCTGGCAAGTACTCTCTGGGGTCTCTTTGATAAGGGCACTAATCCCATTTATGAAGGCTCCACTCTCATGACCTAATTACTTCCCAAATGTTCCACCTCTTATAGTATCACATTGGGGGTTGGAATTTCAACATAAGAGTTTGGGGGGAACACAAACATTCTTTCCATAGCATATACAATTTGATGAGTTTGGACAAATGTATACTCCCATATAATCCACACTTCTATCAAAATTTAGAACATTTTTTTCACTCCATAAAGTTCCTTTATACCTCTTCCTAATTATCACCTCACCAGTGACAAATGTTCTTCTAGTTTTTTTATCCTAGATTTTTTTTTTTTTGACCAGAGATTTTCAGCATAGATTTTTTTTTTTAACCTATTCAGGAAATTCACAAAAGTATCATACAGTTCAGCAATACCATTTCTGGGTATTTACCCAAAGATAACAAAAACACCAATTTGCAAAGACAGAGCTACTCCTATGTGCATTGCAGCATTATTTATTATAGCCAAGATATGGAAGTAACCTAAGCGTCTATTGATAGATGAATAGATAAAGAAAATGTGGTATAGACAGAGAGATAGAAAGATAGATACACAGATGTATATATACACATGTAGATGTATATATACACAATATATGTGTATATGTACACATATATACACACATACACACACGTAATAAAATATTGCTTGGCCATAACAAAGAATAAAATCTTGTCATTTGTGACAACATGGATGGACCTAGAAGGTATTAAACTAAGTGAAATAAGTCAGACAAGAAAAGACAAATCAAACATGATTTTACTTATATGTGGAATCTAAAACAAACAAACAAACAAAGGTAAACAGAAGCAGACTCATAAATATAGAGAACAAACTGATGGTTGCTAGTGGGGAGGAGAAGAAGGGATGGGTGAAATAGGTGAAGGTCATTAAGAGGTACAAACTTTCCATTATCAAATAAATAAGTTGTGGTGATGCAATGCACAGCATAGGAAATATAATCAATAATATCGTAATGGCTTTGTATAGTGACTGATAACTACCCTTGTCATGGTGAGCATTTTGCAATGTATATACATGTTGAATCACTATTCTGTACACCTAAAACTAATATAATATTTTATGTCAACTCTACTTCAGTTAAAAAAAAAAAACCAAGTAAGTGGGATCATACAGTGTTACTCCTTGTGTCTAGGTTCTATCTTTCGCTGAGCATGATGTCCAAGATTCATCTATGGTTTTGGGTGTTTCCTTTCTGGATAATTTTCCAGTGTTTGAATATACCACAATTTTCTTATCCATTCATCTGTTAATGAGCATTTGGGTTGTTTTCAGTTTTTGATGGCTTGAATGCTCTTGTTCATGCCTTTCTGTGGATGTATGTTTTCATTCTTCTTTGGTAAATACTTAGGAGTACAGTTTGTGAGCCATAGGGTAGATGTATTTTTAACTTGATAAGAAATTGCCAAATCTTTTGTGAAAGTGGTTGTACCATTTTGCAAGTTATGGAGTCCTACCACATCTTGGCCAATATTTGGTATTTTCAATATTTTAAATTTTAGCCATTCTAGTTGGGCATGGAGTGATATCTCATTGTAGTTTTTTAAAATTGTATTTTAATTCCAGTACAGTTAACATACAAGGCTATATTAGTTTCAGGTGTACAATATAGTGATTTAACAATTCTATATATTACTCAATGCTCATCATGATCAGGGTACTCTTAATCCCCTTCACCTAATTTCACCCATTCCCCACCCACTGGTAACTAATAGTTTGTTCTTTATAATTTAGAGTTTGTTTCTTGGACTCTCTCTCTCTCTTTTCCTTTTCTCATTTATCATTGCAGTTTTAATTTACATTTCTCTGATAACTAACAATATTGAGCACTTTATTCTGTGCTTATTGGACATTCATAAAACTTCCTTTGTCATGTGTCTCTTAAAGTTTTTTATTCACTTTCTTTTTGGATTTGTGTCTTTTTTATTACTGAGTTGTAGTGGTCATTTTAAAATTCTGAATACAAGTCTTTTGTCAGGTATATGTTTACATACACTTCCCAGTCTGTGGTTTCCTATTCATTTCCTTTCTTTTTTTAAACCTTTTTAATGTTTATTTATTTTTGAGAGACAGACAGACAGACAGACAGACAGAACATGAGCTAGGAAGGGGCCGACAGAGAGGGAGACACAGAATCTGAAGCAGGATCCAGGCTCTGAGCTATTAGCTCAGAGCCTGATGCAGGACTCAAACCCAGAGCCTGATGCAGGACTCGAACCCACAAACCCTGAGATCATGACCTGAGCTGAAGTAGGACACTTAACCAACTGAGTCACCTGGGGAACCCCTATTGCAACTTTTAAGGGAAGTGTGGTGATAGAGGAAAAGGCAGGGTACTTCACAGGTACTTGCAATTTCAGATCACAACCAGAGTAAGAAAACTAGTGTATGGGGTCTAAATAATAAAATCACTGGTTAAAAGAACAGTGAAGAAGGAGAAAATCTTTGATATGAATTTCAAATAGTTACTACCTATTAGAATTTTTAAGACAGAAACTACATTTTGTACATTATGTCATACTTTATACAGTGGATTTTTAAAGAGTATCTGTGCGTGGTAAAGCACACAGAAAACATAATATTCATTTAATAAATATTTTGGCATTAGCTATGATAAAAGAATAGGACATACCTTAAACTTATATAATGTGATATGTCAATTATATCCCCATAAACTGGAAAAAGGAAAGTGATTATTACATGTGTATCCATATATTTATTTTCTATAATAATAGTTGGCCTCTCTTAAATATTTACCACAACAAATATTTTAATATTCTTATAAATAGATAGAGTTCAGTTGCAGCTCAGTATCACTTGAAGTCTTCATTAATAATGAGACTACAGACTAGATAGAAAGATCTAAGTTCTAATATTCCATTTTTGAAGCAAGAAGAAAGAAAAATATTTGCCAGTCATGGAGTAAACCTAAGTATCTTTCAAAACTATTGAACCTACTGAAAGCTTTTCCTAAGGACATCCCAGGATCGATATAAAAGGCACTGCAGAAAATGAATATTTAATGATCGACAAGCCAATATGTTTAATGCAAAGAACAATGGCTTGGGAAAGTAGACAGAAGGATTTTGTTACATTGGAGGATCAGATGAATTCCAATTAGTCTAATGATGAAACCTTTTAAGTCTTTGCTTTATGACTGTTGTCCTGAAATTCTAGTCATGGGTTTATTATAGATCCTATTTTCACGGTCCTCTGAACTTCACCACAAACACGCAAATAATACAAACTTATTATCCACAAGGGTCTGTGAACCTAAGATTAAATTTAACTTTATTACCATTATTATTATTATTGGCTTATCATTTTTACCTTGGGTACAAAACAGAAGACATATCAACAGCCTACAATGTTTTTTAAAAAGTGTTTCAAGGATCTCCCAGCTTCCAGTTCACCTTGGTCTCTGAATGAAAGATAAGGAATAATTTGATCAAGCAGCAACAAAGAAGTCTGACAGGTCAGGCTGACCTGGAAACAGTTAACCTACCGAAGTCTTGAAATCAATGTAATTGGGAAAATTTCCCCTTTTTGAAGCAATGATTTGTTAGTCCATTTCCTTAGAGATAAAATGGCCAGTCCTATTATGTCATGTGGATTTTTTTCTGGAGATTCTGTTTTTTCAGAGAGAGTGCTTGATTTCCTCAAAGTTATAGGATTATTGGGGCCCAGGGGGTGTGGTGTGTCTATGCCAATTGATGAGTCAGGGACTAAGGAGGGAGAGGACACCACATGTACCTGTGCATGCACGTGTGTGTGCATGTGTACTGGGGGATATTGCTACGAAGAAGGCTCTCTTTTGAATCCCAGAGTATGTTTACCATATGCCTTTTTTTTAATGTTTATTTATTTCTGAGACAGAGAGAGACAGAGCATGAGTGGAGGAGGGTAGAGAGAGAGAGGGAGACACAGAATCCAAAGCAGGCTCCAGGCTCTGAGCTGTCAGCACAGAGCCCGATGCAGGGCTTGAACTCAACGAAGTGTGAGATCATGACCTGAGCTGAAGTCAGACACCCAACCGACTGAGCCACCCAGGTGCCCCTACTATAGTACTATTATTTTAATCTCCCTAAATAAGCTTTTTGGGGGTATGGTTCTACTTTATTCTTTTGAATTCTATATTCAACAATTCATTGTTTTTACTTCTTAGAATGCTCTTGAGATTTTTGGGTTTTTTTACTTTTTTTCACACTAGAGAAATGAATAAGAATATTGAAAAGCGATATAAGGCCCCCAAAATTTGGGACCAAGTTAAAGCAACCAGCAAATAGAATTCATCTAAACGACTCTTAAGGCACTGTTAACTTTGGAACAGTTAAGCTAAGCTTTGTAACCTAGAGTCATTTATTTGACTACTCTTCACCTCAATTCCTTTATCTATAATATAGAGCTTAAAAATAGTACCCAGCACATTGGGTATTACAAAGACCAAATCAAATTAATAGATGTAAAAACACTTAGAACAATGCCTATCAAATAGCAAGTGTTCTATAAATGTCACATATCCTTATTGTAACTATTTGAATTTTCTTTTAAAAAAACATAAGGAACAATGTTATGCCATTTATATCAGTCAAAATCCTTTTCTGATGTAGATCAATTATATTTCTATATTTCTATATAATTTTGTACCATGATCATGGGTTCAAGTTCTTTTATTTTACTTTATTTCATACAAACATGATCTTGCACCTTCCAGTGAATTACACCTTCCAGTTACTTGTCATTTTAATTTGTATATACTAATATATGATGGTTTTACTTATTTAAATATTTTTCGGCATTTGAACTAATGCTAATTTTCTCCATTATAGGTAATGCTGCATTGAAAATTTTGATATTAGTTTTCCTCCGTCCGAGAGAGGGAATGGGTAATGGGTCAAAGAACATGTAATAGGTTACCCTGAAGGAAGATATAGTCATTTAATATTTCTACCATTAATATATAAAGTATACCTTCTGCCTCTCCCCAAAGAATTGTCAAGGTTGGGTTTTATAATTTTTTAATTTCTTTCTTTAGTATATAAGGGAGACTTCAAATTGGCTAGGTTTGCCTTTTTTTTTTTTTCATTTTTAATACAACTGGGAATTTTTTTTTAAACGTGATGATTTAGTTTATATTTTCTTGAATGTAAACTTTGTGAGCATTCATCAAGTGGAAAGTGGTTATTGGCTTACATAATCATTGATTTTTCTCATATATTCTTGGGAGAAATCTATTACCAGGTTATGTTTGTAATATATATATTCCATATTATAAATTTTCCTTTATAATATTTTTATTTTTTATTTTGCTGCATGAAAATTAAAAGTTTCAAAAGCATGTTCAATGACTCCATCATACTCCTGGTAACAACCTTCATTTCTCCAGTGATCAGAAGTGTATGTTCTCGCCACATCTGAGAAAAATAACTACTCTTCAGTTTCTAAAAAATTCTTTTACTCTTTGATGCAGCTGGAATTTATTGTAGTGTTTGAGTCTCATGTGTTTATGTATCTAAGTTGATTCCTTCCAACTTCCAATAGCGAACTATTTGGAAGTCAATGTAGTAAGTAGTTATCATTTGCCATATGTTTGCTTTGTCTCTGTTCTGGGTCAGTTTCATATTTCAAACTATGATAACTCAATTCCATATGATTTTGATCATTGTGGCAGTCTATTCTATTTTCCAAATATGCTATATGTTATTATCTATGAACATGCTTTGATACTGTCTTCCATTTATTTTTCACTGCTAATTCTCAGTGGTATTGTAGTTGTACTGCACATATCTATATATGTTAAAATAAAAAATACATTGGTGTCTTTACTTAGTGTCTCTAAAGAAACATATGGCATAGTTCTTTAGTTATGTTTTTAAGTTTTTTCCATTAGGATTTATTAATTTAAAAAAATACCCTGTGTTTCAAATTAAATTTATTCCAAGGTATTGAATGCATTTGTTGATATGGCAGATTCTGTTTTCTAGTTGTGTGTAAAAACTAGTTTTTATTTGATTCCGTTGAAATTGTCCGTATTCAACCGTGTAACATGCAAAGTCAGATCTGTTCACATTCTCTGTGTTGTGATAGTGGGGACAAGATTACCTCATTATATGTCTGAGTATATTGACTCTAGTGTTCCTTTGTTGAGAGATTTTTAACAGCAGACTGTACAATTGTTCCTGGCCTTTTTCATTGAAAAATTACCATTAGAGGGGCGTCTGGGTGGCTCAAACAGTTAAGTGTCCAACTTTGGCTCAGGTCATGAAATCGCACTCTGAGTTCGAGCCCCACGTCAGGCCTTGTGCTGACAGCTCAGAGCCTGGAGCCTGCTCCTGATTCTGTGTCTTCCTCTCTCCCTGCCTCTCTCCCCCCTCCCGCAAAAAAATAAACAAATAAAAAAACTAAAAATTATCATCAGAGTTAAAGTTGTGTATTGTTTTTGAGCTATACATTTGGGACTGAAGCACAAAAATAAATCAAACACATAACTAGGAAGAGTTATAAAGGTGCAGTTGTTTGGTGCTTGGAGGTTAGACTGACCTGGTTTCTAACGTATCCTGTATTTATTAGCTGTGCAACATCGGGCATTTTTATAACCAGATTAGGTTTCAATGTTATCATTTATAAAATGGGTATTAAAATACCTACTTAATAATCTAATTAAAAATGGGCAGAAGATATGAAGAGATGTTTTCCAAAGAAGACACCCAGATGGTCAATGGATACATGAAAAGATGCTCAACATCACTGATCATCAGGGAAATACAAATCAAAACCACAATGAGATACTACCTCACACCTGTCAGAATGGCTAAAATCAACAACACAAGAAACAAGAGGTGTTTATGAGGGTGTGGAGAAGGGGGAACCTTCCTGCACTGCAGGTAGGAATGCAAATTGGTGCAACCAATCTTGAAAACAGTGTGGAGATTCTTCAAAGAGTTAAAAATAGAACTACCCTATAATTCAGCAATTGCACTAGTATTTCCCAAAGAATACAAAAATATTAATTCAAAGGTATCCATGCACCCCAATGTTTATGGCAGCATTATCTACAATATCCAAATTATGGAAACATCCCTAGTGTCCATTGACTGATGAAAGGATAAAGAAGATATATACACACACACATACAAGAGATGAAATGTTGCCATTTGCAATGACATGGATGGAGCTAGAGTATTATACTAAGTGAAATAGGTCATCAGGGAAAGACAAATATTTAAGAAACAAAACAAATGAGCAAAGTAAAAAAGAGAGAGAGAGAGAGAGACAAACCAAGAAACAGACTCATAACTATACGAAACAAACTGACAGGGCAGGTTGTCGGGGATGGGTGAAATATGGGGGAAGGGGATTAAGGAGGTCACTTGTGATGAGCACCAGGTGATGTATGGAAGTGTTGAATCACTATATTGTACACTTGAAATTAATATTAGACTGTATGTTAACAAATGGAATTTAAATGGAATTTAATTTTAATTTTAATTTAATTTAATTTTAAATGGAATTTAAAAACTTTTTAAAACTTCTACTTAATAGGGTTGTTATGAGTAGTGAAAAATAAACATATGTAACGTGTAAAATGCCTAAATAGTCCACAGTACACCATCAAGGTTTGGTATTATTATTTTTATCATGACCTTAATTAATCTTAGTCACTCAGAATTTTAATGAAGGAATTCTAAATCCATGCTACCTATCAAGTCACCATTTCCTGCTGTTTAAATTAGTACATTCTCTCCTGTTTCTATATCTTTTGGATTATCTGCTTTGATAGCAGTATCTTTATTATTACTCCTTTATACTCCTTTTACATTTTATTAAATATATTTTTCCTATCCTTTTTATTTTTACCTATGTGATCCTTTGCACTTTAATCATTTTGATAACCTTACTTCAAGGGTCCAACCGCACGACTTAGTTTCTACAAAAACACCAGGACTTCATGAGGTCCTCTAATGCTGGAGCAGTTCTCTGTATTCCGTTGCACTGAGTCAATTCCTATTCCTTCACAAAGTTTAAATTTTCTCACAATTCCAAGTGAAAAGAGCATAGGACTTATGAAGACCTGGATTTAGGTCCTATTCCAAAAAAGTTGTGGTGATCATCAGATTAACTCAAATGAAATAACGAGTATGGAAACTACTAGCAAAATATGTAGCTCATAATAGTCCTCAAAGGAAAGCTGTTTGCGGGGGCGCCTGGGTGGCTCAGTCAGTTAAGCATCTGACTCTTGATTTCGGCTCCGGTCTTGATCTCACAATTTGTGAGTTTGAGACTTGGATTGGGATTGGGGTTCTGCTTGGGATTCCCTCCTGTGTGCTCTCACGTGTTCTCTGTCTCTCTCTCTAAATAAATAAACTTAAAAAAAAAAAAAAAAGCTGTTTCCCTTCTGCTTTTATCCTTTTTTTTCTCTATGGCTTCCTTTCAGCATCCACGGGGGCTTCTACAAATCTGCCTAAACAATTTATTCTCTATGCTGACAAGGAACGCCCACCATACAGGTCTTGTGGCAATGAAAATCTTCCATTTGAGAGTCATTTGTGCCTGGAAGATGAGAGGTCATCATTTCCTAACATAAAAGCAGACAGAGGAACAAGGACAGTAGAATCAAAAAGGACAGTAGAATCAAAACCCACGGGCAACATCCATAACAAAACTAGAGGATAGAGTATGTGCATGAAGCCCCAAACACTGTAATTGAGGAAAGTTAAGGACAGCTACAAGAGCTGGTGGTATCAGCAGCTGTATAGTAGAACGCAAAAGGAAGCAATGAGGTATTGATAGATCTGAGAATCTCGAGATAGCCAATAAACATTCACGCAAAGTCTTGGAGGTTCATTTTGAGAATAGCGGGTGAAACCGGAAGAAGTTTTGCGGATGACAAGGGCAGGGGGTGCAAAGTGTCTGGAGGAGCACGATGAATGATCAGAGCTAATTAGCCAACTTTCCACTCCAGGGCAAGCACTACACAGAGGAGAAACTCCTGGGATACTAATGCTAATTGAGTAGAACAGGGACAATAGAGACAAAGGAAGCAGAGGGTCCACATGAAAGTGAGGAAGAACAGAGTCAAAAGATCTCAGAAACTAAGCTGCTGTATTTTTAAGCACTACACAAAAACAACAATTTCAGCATTAACTAAAAGACATTTCAAAAATCTGGGGCACCTGAGTGGCTCGGTCGGTTGAGTGTCCGACTTCAGCTCAGGTCATGATCTCACCATCCGTGAGTTCCAGCCCCGCGTCAGGATCTGTGCTGACAGCTCAGAGCCTGGAGCCTGCTTCAGATTCTGTGTCTCCCTCTCTCTGCCTCTCTGCCGCTCACGCTATGTCTTTCTGTCTCTCTCTATCTCTCAAAAATAAACATTAAAAAATAAATAAATAAAAGACATTTAAAAAATCATAAAAGATATGAGGCAGTACAAAAATGAGAATTAGAAAATCTCAGAAATGAGATGCTAGAATCAAGGGAAAAGTCAAAAGTAGAAATAAAATCAATTTAGAAGCGAAGACTACACTAAAAGAATATGCAAGAATAAACACAAGAATAAATAAAAACAAGAGATATGCCTTAAGAAAATAGAAAATAAGGGGCGCCTGGGTGGCTCAGTCACTTAAGCATCCGACTTTGGCTCAGGTCATGATCTCACAAACCATGAGTTCAAGTTTTGCAATGGGCTTGCTGTTGTCAGTGCAGAGCCTGCTTCAGATCTTCTCTCTCTCTGTCTCTCCCTCTCTCTCTCTCAAATAAGTAAACATTTTTTAAAAATCAAAAGAAAATAGAAAATAAAAGAGAAAAAATTAAAAGAAAAAAAATGAAGGAAAACTATTAAAAGGGTTTGAGGAAAAAGTCAGAGATGGGCAAAGAAGATATAACTTATGTTTAATGGGAGTCCCTAAAAAAGAAACTAAAGCAAGGAACAGAATAGCTATCAAAAAGACCCTTGGGGTACCTGGGTGGTGCAGTCGGTTAAGTATCCGACTCTTGGTCTCTGCTCTGGTCATGATCTCAAGATTCGTGGATTTGAGCCCCACAATAGGCTCTGTGGTGATGTTTCAGAGCCTGCTTGGGATTCTGTCCCTCCTCTCTGCTCTTCTCCTGTTTGGGCTCTTACTCTCAAAATAAATAAATTTTAAAAATTTGAAACAAAACAAAAAATAAACAAACAAAACAACACAACAACTTCCCCAACTCCCATAATCAAGGACACTTTCCTGAAATGAAAAAAAAAAAAAATTGAAACTTTGACACCATCGAAAAGTTACACTAAACATTCATAAAAACTGACCCAGAACTAACAATATCAATGCATATTATAATTAAACTATATTTTAAAAGAAAAAAATTATTGTGGACATGTAGGCAAAAAAGTCCATTTGTAAGGGAAAAAATTCAGATTTGCTATCAAACTTTTTGACAGTAATGATTTGGACAGAACAAAATGAACATTTAAGATAAAGAAAATATGAGTTGAGGGCTTTCAAGGGTAAAGGCTGCATTCAAAATGTTATTGCTGTGCAAAAACTCAGGGATACAGTTCCCATGAGCACTTGCTGAGGAATCTACTTGAGAACAAGCCTTGGACAACCATAACGATGAGACATATAGACATACGACTTACGGGTAAGCATTAAACACACACATACACATAGGTATATACAGGTGTGTGTGTGTGTGTGTGTGTGTGTGTGTGTGTGTGTGTGTGTGTGTGTGGTAGTACATTTGAACTAAATAAGGATGTGAGAAAGTGCAATCTATGATGGCAATACACTCGAAAATGTAGAAAAAATACATTTAAAACATGGAAAAATAATAGGGGTAACAAAACCAAAAAATATTAGTTGTTTTTAGTAACCTTACTGGAAATGGTATTAATGGTGTTATATTCTGGGGCCTTGTGTGAGTATACTGTGTGATTAAGCAAATTAATAACTGAATAACATTATAATTCTCTCAGCTCTTTTGTCCTTGGAAACCAAGATTCTCTGTGGGGAAAAATTATATATTGTCTAGGTATAGATATACACAATAGATGACAGGTACGGATATAGAATATTGCCTAACTCTGTCCCTGAAATAGTGACTAAACTAAAATCAATGAAATTCTTTAATACCCAGATTGTGGTCTAGGAATATCTTTTACCACTGAAAGAAACCGGCTTCTTAGAGAAATGGCTAACTCCAAGTCTGGGTCAGTAAATGTACAAGATCTTCCTGGAAAATAATATCGTATCAGATAGCAAGGAAGTTCTTAAAGGTTACTAATATTATTATGTGATAAGGCCTTAGGAGCCAACGTAAAGAAACTCCCAAAGGCCAAAAATGAGAAAATTTGATAACTATAATGGTTTGAAATACATGAATTCATAATTGAAACAAAAAACAGTGACCCATTAATTAGTTACCTTTATAGGATTCCAGGAAAACAACTCATTATTTTATTAAAACTGGGAAACATAGGGAAAGAATCAAGTATTTTTCCTCTTTCCAGGACTAGGAACTATTCCATTGGGTAATTATATAATACAGAAGGGCATATTTCTTTTTATAGAAATATTCCAGCAAATAGGTGAAGAAAGAATGACTGAATTATTAACATCATTCTTTTGCAAACTGTAATGAAATCATGAATGCAGGCATTAAGCATAGATGACTGCTAACATCATAAAAAGTGAGTCCATCAGACATTTTGTACCTCCTGGTGAAAGAACATGATACCATCAATGAGGTATTCTTTCCCCAACTAAAATCAAACCTGAATCTTATCAAGCCTGTAGACCCAACCCCCAGCTAAAGGAACAAGGAAGTGCAATCAGCAAAATTTAGACAGTGAGAAACTCTACTGATCAAATGATTCCATTTCTTCAACAAATCTACTGCCAAGAGAACTGGGTGAGGGGTGGAGGGGTGGTGCAGCGAGAGAGAGAGAGAGAGATAGAGAGAGAGAGAAAGAGGGAAGGAGAACATAGAGATTAAAATAAATATTAACAAATAGGCAAAACTAAGGTATAATGTTTAGGAATGGATACATGGATGACAAAATTATGAGGAAAAGCAAGAAATTGATTACCACAAAAGTCAGAATGGGCTGAAGGAGGAGTAATCATCAGGAGGGAGGCAACATTCTATTTATTTCTTGACTGAGGTGGCATCAGAATGTGTATTTTATAATATTTATTAAAAAACTTTTTTTTTAACGTTTATTATTGAGAGACAGAGAGATACAGAGCACGAGCAGGGGAAGGGTAGAGAGAGGGGAGACACAGAATCTGAAGTAGGCTCCAGGCTCTGAGCTGTCAGCACAGAGCCTGATGTGGGGCTTGAACTCACGAACTGTGACATCATGACCTGAGCCAAAGTCGGTTGCCTAACCAACTGAGCCACCCAGACGCCCCACACTTTATAATATTTATTAAGTTATGAGTTTGTTTAATATGGTTTTCTGTGTCTGGGTTCTATTTTACAATTGAAGGTAAGGTATAATAAGAAATACATGTATTGGTCTTTGACCCCAGTTCCCGGCACAATGCTCCTAAAACCCTCTGAATTTCCCAAATGATGGGAGTTATCTTTTGTCACTCATAAGATGCCCCTTTTGAGCACACCAGAGTTTATTCTAATAAAGTCACTTAGGATGGGACCCTTAGGTAGCCTCAGGATAGGGCTGGTCACCAGAAAGACCGGGTGATTAGAGGATTGAAACTTTCAGCCCCAGCCTCCAACCTCTGGGAAGGGAATGGCATGTGCGGCAGATTAATCTCTGAAAAATTCTGAACCACAAACTTTGGTTAACTTCCAGGTTGGTGAATGCCTCCATGGCAAACCCTAGTTCCATGGGGACAGAAACCCCTGTAGTCTGGACCCTTCCAGACCTCACTCTGCGTATCTCTTCATCTGGTTGTTCTCCCGGGTCCTTTATATCTTTTCTAATAAACCAATACATATAAGTAAATGTTTCTCTGAGTTCTGTGAGCCTCTCTCCAAATTGATCCAACCCGAGGAGAACGTCATGGGGATCTCCAACATTTATGCAGTTTGTCAGAAGCACAGTGACAACCTGGCCTTGAAATTGGCATCTGAAGCGGATGTAGTCCTGTGAGACTGAGCCCTTAGCCTATGGGATCTGATGCTAAGAACCGAGTTAAATTTGTAGGGCACCCAGTCTGTACCCGTGGAAAATTGTATTGCTTGTGCTGGGAAAAACACACTGGAGAAAGTTGAAAAAAAAATTAGCCATATCTTTCTGGACACATGGTTTGAACTAGTTAAATTAACATTTGATGTCTTGTTTCCAGGTACATGCTTCTATTACAATAGAAGCCTGCTGAAGTTTACTTAGAATGCCAAACTGTTAAAATAGGTAACTCTAGGTATTTACACTGAAAGTGGTATTTTTGACTTCCAATTTTTTAGCAATGGAAAATTCTTCTGCACTAAAGGCCATGGAGAGAAATGGGATTTCTTGGTACCCAAGACTATCTGAAGGGTATGGGAAGAAAATATGAGACCTTCTATTTAGCTACCTGTCTGTCCATCTATATTTTAAATCTTATTCTTTTCTATTTTTGCGTATAGTTTATTGCGTACATATTAGTATTCTAGTGCCATATATAATTTATAAATAAGTGAATATTGGGCATGGATACTCAATTTTTTCTTATAGATAAGGAAGTACAAGAGGAATGGTTTAGAGACCACTGGTCTACTCACTTGAACATTTTGGGCATGAAAAAGAGGCTGAAATGAGGAAGGATGGCAGGTCTTAGTATGCTGGACGGAATGATATTTTGCGAATGCAAACCCTTCTGTAGCCTCAAGTTCATAGTCCAGTGGGAAGGGAAATGAGTGTTATTAGAAATTCCAAACATGAGCTCATATACAAATCATAAATACATGGATAATATCATATTTTAGCCTCACAACCCCGTGAGATCTAAAGAAATAATTTTATAAAAGAGAAACAGAGATCAGACAAGTCAGATCAAGTAAAGCATATCTAGGAGTCAAAACTAAATCTTCTAACTCCAATTGGTGTCCTCAATTCTGTACTGATAATAGTATTTTTTTTTATTGTTTGTAGTAGACATATCCTCCTATTTAAGATTTGTGAACAATAATTTTTTTTCCTGAGAAACAACAAATAACAATTAGTCGTGGGTTTCTAGAGCAGATAATCAAATTATAAATTAGTGGGGATTAACCATAATTTTGTAGGTACTCAAAAAGAGATCAGAAGTGTACTTACCCAAGTTAGATAAATCTTTGGTCGTGTTAAATTACTGTCCTGGATCAGCAACCTGACTTGCCAGTGTTCTAGATACCCCAAAGTCAGATTGTCTTACTTGCTGATAACTAATCAGGCCCTGACTTACAACGTTGGAACACTGCAGTATGTTTCAGGCAAACATAGTATTACCCTACTCACTGGCTGGAAGGAATAACGATGATAATACTTTCATTGGCTCTTTTCTGAATTGCCAGCCCATGTTTATATTTGGAAGAGTGATTATATTTTGAGGAACGCTTGTCTAACAGCACGAGAGCTAAATGCTGTTGTTCATTTAGTTTATGACTCTTCCTACGTCATTATGATTTGCAAACATTTGCTAGAATTTACAGCACAGAGCCCATTGGACTGCATACCATTTGCAAGGGGGAAGATCGCAGAGTCAGGTATGGATTGGCAACTATGAATCAAGACCAAAAATTGCAAAAGGAATGCATAAAGAGCCAACCAGTGGACCAGGCCTGGAGGCTGGTCACAATGCAGCAACACTGAACCCATTAGGCCTCATGGATTTGCACTCTTTTCAGGGGATCACTGATCAGAGGGCAGGGCCTGAAGGGGATGGGGGCAAATTGGAAGGCTGCCCCCAGCTCCCTAAGGGCTTACATTTGGCTAAGAGAACAAGCCAGAGGCATACATTAAAAGCAAATTCAAAAAGTCTAGGTAAACTGTGATAGTACCAAAGGTATGAGACTTCAAAGCCACAGACCTGTTATTACATTTGTCACGAAGCAATAAATACTTTGAAATTGAAAATACATCCCCTTTTCAAGGGAAGACTCCATCTTATTGGAGCAAATATTAACCAATTCCAAGTGTGACACAGTTATGATTCATTGTCAAGAGTAGATTACACACACCAGTAGTTTCTTGAGTCATGACATTTTAAGCACTCAAAGTAAACATTTTCAAAGTGGTTGCATAACAAACTGGTGGTGCTATATTTTTCTTCATTTCTTCCTAATATGCAGAGGTCAAAAGCAGAATGGCAGGACAAGTTGTTTGTGTGTGAGCTAAGATAATTTTGGCATCATGCTGTAAGAATGGCTCCTTCTACAGAGTCTATAAATGGAATAGAAGGATTGTTGAAGATGCCTTCCAAGATATGGGAGGATGAAAGAGTTTCTCGGATGCTCTCAGGTCATTCTGAAGAGAGGAAACCATATTTCCTTATTGCTACTGCTCTGAACTTGCCACAAGAAAGTTCTTTCTTGCGATAGATACTTGATTTACAAATCTGCAGCCTTCTACACAAGAACATTCCTACCCTGATAGTTACCCTTCTGGAGTATTGATAGGAGAGTCTACTTAAGTCTCCAAGTTCACTGGGAAGCGGGATGGATAATTAGAAACCCAGGAGTTATTTGTGAATAAATCAAGACCATTGACTGGTCTCATACTGCTTTCTTGCAATCATTGCTACAGCTAGTTAATGTGTGTATTTGACCATGCATGTCTCACCATCTCGGGACACAGGACTTAAATGTCATGTGGCTATTTGCAATATACATTTTCTGTCAACAGAAATAGGAAAAAGGTCATCCACAGGGTCAGAAAATTCCAGTCTTCTGGGTCTTTGTTACTTCTACAGTTCTTCAGCACCTATCAAATGGTTGGCTGAGTAGAAAATTTCCGGAATGCATTTAAAGCAACTGCGTCTCACTCTGAGGCAAAGGATCTGTGGGCATGTTAGAATTTTACTATGAGCTTATTTGACTTTCAAAAGGATATATGAAAAAACTGCTATACACACACATACCTATTTACAATCAGTCCTTGCTGTTATAAGGCTTGATTGACATTGGCCTAGCCCCTGAGTGGGTAAATCATCTTGAGATAAATTTTATGATAATACTTTGGTTTTTTTTTTCAAAGCCGCTATGTAAAATAACCACATGAAGTTCCTTACCATATTATATATATTGGTGTTTTCTATTCGGGAAATGTTGATCTGAAACAGGAGTGAAAAATTTTTCTTTTTGAAATTAGTGCTAAGAAGAGCTTTGCTTCCCTTGAAGAACTCTCAGCCTCTTCTGAAAACAGCAATTATGTAACTGGTTGGGGCACTTGGCTACCAGGAAGCTCAGTGGCTTACTTTGGTTACTCATTTGTATGTTTACTCTTACCTGTAAGTTTTGCCTTGGATCCTATTTTATACTTCTAAACATCTATTTTTTTTTTTTTTAATTTACTGTGACTGTCTTTTAGAGTTATTCAAACCCCTCATTCAATGTAGTGGAGATAGAAGTAAATATAAATAAGTAATGAATTTTTAAAAAGCGATCAAGTTTGGGAATAAAATGACTGCATGACTTTCTCACCACTTAAATCAGCGTATTGTAGTTTCCATTTTGGGAATTGAGCCTGAAATTCTTTTTTTCATTTCTGATTGAACGCAACTTCGAGAAAATTAGCTGAAAACTCTACTCCAGGGAGATGTCAATGTTAATAAAATTCTAACAAATTTGCTGAGTCATCATTTCACCACAATCACAGAATGTTAGAATTTTAGGTACCAAATACTTCCTTTCTAGATAAACTAGAGAAGAAATGGTTTGAAAGCATCAATTAGGCATTCTTCTTTCCCCCTCCTCCTCCCCACCAACGCATGTGATATTTGACAATTTATTTTATCTGGAAGTGAAATTAGTAGGGAAAGAATTTTAGTCATTCTTGATGTCACAACCTCAAGCAGTGAAAAGTTCTTAAATATTGGAATGGGTGCCATTATTTACATGGTTCAAAATCCAAAAAATACGAAATTATATCTAGTGAAAAGTTTCTTGTCGAATTCTGCCCTCCAGATGCCGAGGTCCCTTCCCAAGATACAGCCGATATTATCAGTTTCTGACATATCTTTTCAGAAATATTTTATGCTTATACAAATTTATGTATATATGCTTACATACAAGAGTGTATAATTGCCCGCCTTTTTTTTTAATTTTTAAAATTTGTTTGAGAGAGAGAGAGAGAGAGAGAGTGGGCAAGTGGGGGAGAAGGAGATAGGGAGGAAAAGAGAGAGAGAGAGAGAGAGAGAGGAGAGAGAGAGAGAGAGAGAGAGAGAGAGAGAGAGAGAGAGAGAGAATATCCCAAGCGGGTTCCATGGTCAGTACAGAGCCCGACTCCAGGCTCCATCGATGATCCTGGGATCATGACCTGAGCCAAAATCAAGAGTCGGATGCTCAACTGACTGAGCCACCCAGGTGCCCCTAATTCCTCCTTTTTTTAAAATATGGATTAATATTCTTATTGTTAAAAAAAAAATTTTTTTTAACGTTTATTTATTTTTGAGACAGAGCGAGACAGAGCACGAATGGGGGAGGGTCAGAGAAAGAGGGAGACACAGAATCTGAAACAGGCTCCAGGCTCTGAGCTGTCAGCACACAGCCCAACGCGGGGCTCGAACTCACGGACCACGAGATCATGACCTCTGAGCCGAAGTCGGACGCTCAACGGTCTGAGCCACCCAGGCACCCCAATCCCTCCCTTTTAAAAGAAAATGTAGCATACTATTAGATAATTGTTTTGAATTTTTAAAAAATTGTTCACATAAAGTGTCTGGGATAACATTGTGAAAAAGTACAAAGAGCTTTTACTTTTTTTAAGTTTTTTTAATTACTAGAACATAGAGAGCAGTGCTTATTAACGTTGCCATGTAACACACTTATTTCTTTAAAAAAATTTTTTTTAATGTTTACTTATTTTTGAGAGAGACAGAGTGCAAGAGAGAGAGGGAGACACAGAATCTGAAGCTGTCAGCGCAGAGCTCCAACACAGGGCTTGAACTCACAAATCGCGAGATCATGACCTGAGCCAAAGTCTAACAGACGCTTTACCGACTGAGCCCCTCAGGTGCCCCACACATTTATTTAAATTAAAATTTTATTTTAGTTTTTTTCCCCCATTCTTTGTCATTCTTTTTCCTCATTCTCATCAAATGGACAAGCTTATACACATCTACCATTTCTTGTGTATTGAAAGATGAATTATGTTTAGACTTACCGCCTCAAAGGACATGTGCGCTTACGGTTTTGTTACGTAGTATGAATTGCTCTCAATGGAGGTCATTCTAATTTACATGCACATCAGCATTGTCACTGCCTGTTTCTCCAAATTTTTGCTAACACGCAGTGGTTATCAAACTTTTCAATCTTTGCAGTTCTGATAAATGAAAAAGTGTTTTTTCTATGTAGTTTCAATTTGCATTTTTCTAGTACAGAAAAAAATTCTGGTAACTTTTTTTTTTCCTTAAGGACAAAGGACCCCTAAGTTGTGTGGAGTTATTATCTGACCCTTAACAGGTTCCTGGAGTCTGGAGCAGGTTAACACTGGAGTTCAGAGATCAAGAATATGGCAACATGCCCAGAGCCAACATGGAAAGAAAAGTCAGCAGGCCCCATTTCAAGCATATTTGCCTTGACAGAGTCCCTGATGATGTCCCTAGAAGGTAACTTCTGTTTTTATGTGCATGCAATTAGAAGCAAAGATTCAGATTTCCCAATGACCACAGAAGTTGCTTCTAATTACTTAGGTGAGGGGTGTTTTTTTTTCTCTTTCCTTTCCTGCAATTTATCCCTCAGAAAAATGAAGTAAAACAGGTTCTATATTTACAGATATAACTAAGTCACACAATAGAACTATGAGGGGTTGGACCAAATCACCTGGGTCACATGAGGGTTATAAAGATTAAATGATATGTTTAACACTAGGACTATTCTGTTGAGGAAAGAGGCATGTTGCTAATTAGCATAATTGCCCCCTCACTTGCAGGAACTATGTCAGTGGGTTTGTTTTTGGGTTTTGGTTTTAGTGCTTTTGCATAAGGGGGAAGCATTCATTGGTGTTTAAAGCTGTATCTGTTTAAAAATAATCGTATGCCTTTTCCTAAAGTCCTAGATACGTTCCATGTCTGTCCTTGAAATAAGTACTTCAAAAGCAAGCAAGAATTGTCACACAGTAGAATAAAAAGACTAGGTCATGACTTGGGCCGGATGCCTTTGCACTTACCTCTGGCTAGCTGTGTGACCTCAGTAAGTCACTGGAGCTTTCTTCAACTGAAAAATGGAGATAATAAACTGATTTACTTGGGTCTTGTTGAGGAAATATTGGAACATTGTACATATGAAAAGTCTGCAACTATAAATGACAATACACCTGTTAGTTGATCTAATGTTGATAGTATAGAAAACTTAAACACAGTATCCTCAGATTAATTCTCTGAAAAGACTTATTTCTCTTAAAAAAGCTTTTAGCAAGTCCAAACCAATTAATTACTACTATTGTTTTAATTTTGGTCTCCTGCACCTGGGTGGCTCAGTCAGTTAAGCCACCCACTCCTGGTTTCAGCTCAGGTTAGGATTTGAGGGTTAATGAAATCGAGCCCCGTTTATGGCTCCACACTGACAGCACAGAGCCTGCTTGGGATTCTCTCTCTCCCTGTCTCTGCCCCTCCCCTGCTCACTCACGTGCTCTCTCGCTCTCAAAATAACTAAACTTAAAAAAAAAGATATTTAAGATTTTGATCTCAGGTTGTCTGACATTTAACAGTTAAAAATATGCCAATAGAATGAAACATTTTATGAACGTAATGGACAGCTATGGATGAAATTCGTTCACTTTAGCAAAGAAGGACCTCATCTGTGGTTAGAGAAAAGTGGGTCGGCCTCGTTGATCTCCCTGGTGTTGTATTCTGTACACGTTTTATTCTAAGATCTAACAGCTGGAGCTCATTTCTTTAACCTTTACTAGGTGTTTGCTAGCAAACGTCTTAGTAGGACGAAGCTAAAACAGACCAGGAGTCTGACACTCTGAAGAGACCATCGGTGCTCATTCCTAGCACACCTCCGCCCCGATCCTTCTGCGACCTCCCCACTCCCTCCCCCCACCCCCGGCCCGCCCTCGCTGCAATGCCCCACGGCTAGCTGGAAGCCAGAGAGCTCGCACGGATAAGCGAGGGGGCAAGAGCCGGGAGTAGGCACAACTCCAGTCGCCCGCGGGGACCTGCGTGATCTGGGGACGCGCGGTTCGGGCAGGTGCGCGGTCAGCAGCCCGGGGCGCCGCGTCGCACGTGGCAACAGGTGCAGCGCGGTCCCGGGCAGACGCCTGGGTCTGGGGCGCGTCGGCATTTAGCCCGGGAGCGTGCGGGGCTTCGGGACTGGGACGCGGGAGCGCAAGAGGGGGCAGCGAAGCGGCTGGCCGAGCCCGCCAACCTGCGAGAGGAGCAGAGTCGAGCGCAGCCGAGCGGAGCCGAGCGGAGCGCGGCTGGGGCCGCCCTGGCCTGCGTTCCGAGGTACAGCCACGAGCGACTTGCAAGTGTCTCGGGGCACAGCCCCCCCCTTGGTCGCCGCCTGCCCTTTGTCTCCAGCAGCAAGGCGCAGGCTGGGGCCGCCTGGAAGGGGAGGCTGCGGGCCCGGGGGGGCAGAGGCGGCGGCGCTTTTCTATTTACAAGTTTCCCGAACTCCCCGCCCTGGCTCCACCCCCAGCGGCTCGGGAGGCGGGGAGGCTGGGACGCCCCGGACTCCGGGTTCCCGCCCGGCTGCTGCAGCCTCCGCTGGCCTGCGGGGGTGGGGTGACGGCCTGGCCGTGTGTCCCCAGGTGCGCACGCTGCCCGCCGGGCACTGATTGCGCCGCGGGCCTCCGGGGTGGGCCTGGAGCGCCTCCGCCGGGGGTCCGGAGGGCGCCCGGGCTTGCAGTCCTGGTTTCCCCCGTCCTGCGTCTCGGCTCCCGGAGGAGGAGGAGGGAGGAGCTGCGGGTAAGCGCGGAGTTGAGGCGATTCCCGCAGCCCGGCCTGTCCGAGGTGGAGATGTCAGGCGAGGGTGGCGAGGGGACCTCCAGGACGCGACCGTCACAGGGTGACGGGACTGGCTTTGAGGGAGGGGGCGGGTATTCCCCGGGCTTGGGTGGGGGCAAAGTTGGGGAGAAGCGGGGAGGCACCCGTTGTGGAGCGGAGGCTCTGCGGGGAGCGGGTCTCACGTGGGGTCAGCTCAGCTGGTGCGGCGGGGACGGATGCGGATCTCCGTAGCTGTCACCTTCAAAGTGACCCGAGGGGTTTCCAGTAGACTCAGCCTGACAGGCATCTGCTCAGCCGGAAGCCACCCACCAGACACCTGACCCGCGGGGCCGGCAGTCCTGGCCTCGCGCGGTGCGGTTCGCTTGGGCCCATTCTCGGCTAAAGCACCCGGGGCTGAAAATGTGGCGTTCCTGAGGTTTGCTGCAACTCCCAAGGCCCTCCGTCCCGAGCCTGCCTACTTCCTGCAGCTCACTTGCGCTTTCCTAGCTCTCTAGAAAAATCCGTTCCAAAGTAAGGTCACCTGATTGACGACTAATGTGTTTTCTTACCTTACATCCTCTTCTCCGTTTTCAAGACGTACTCTTTGCTGCTAAGTTATTTGTTGCCTTTGACTTGGAATAATTTATTTTGGACTAAGAATAGGAGAGATTAATTCTCACGTAATTTTTCACATACTGTTAACTACAACGGAGTACTCAGCAGTGGGTGTGCTAAGAAAGGAAATCCAGCGTGTTTTGTTTGAATAAAATCAAAGTCTTAGGCAGAACGGGGGAGGGGTGTAACCGGCAGCGTTCAGGTTTTGCCAGGTGAAGGGATTTCAATCTCCATCACACTAAATCCTTAGCCCTGGGGGTGGAGGGTGGGGTGCAGGTGTGAGGAGTGGAGGGAAGGAGGGAGGCAATCTGGGAGGGAGGGGAATAAAAAGGAAATGAGTCGCTGCTTCCTGGGAACCTATGGCCTCCTTAAGGAGTCTAGATAACACCCAGATAACTGTGTGTGGTTAACCTGAAGAAGAACTGAAGCGCTTGGAAATGCAATAAGGTAGACCAACTAGTTTGTCAGGGATCATTGGGCCAGGAAATGATGGACAATTTAAATTGAAACAGTGATGCCCTCCCTATTTGTGTAGTGCTTTGCAGTGTATTAAATGCATTCATTGGTATTTTTCTTTATCGTTCTTTTTCTTCATATTTTTCTTAAATGCAGCATTCCATAAAGAAATTACACAAAGAAACGATTGGAACTACTTCTCCTTAGAAATAAAGACATAGTGAAATTGAGTTTAAGATATATTTAACTCGTGCCAACTTTTCCACTTCTTAAGACTGTCTTTATGTGGAGAAAATAGTGCTTGTAGAAGAGCTGCGCCTTTCCGTTCTGTATCAGTAATACATGGTTGCAATTTGGGATTATTTCATAGGGTTATAAAATTCCAGCTAGATTTCTTTGTTGGTATTTCAGTTACTAGTCTTAAGCACTTAGAAAGCATGTCCCATGTACCCTTAATTCTGAGTAAGGTTCTTTTTACATCCATTAGAACAACCTCTATGTCCTGGAGTAGAGACGATTTGCAAACCAGATTGTGTTTGTTGATAAAAAAATAGTTGTGCCTTATATATACCATTAGGAACAACATTCCTCAAAATGGCTTTTTTCCAATTTCAAAAGTAATGCTTGCTGTTAAAAAAAAAAAAAAAGGGTAGATTCAGAAAAAGTATAAGTGTTAAATAATTCCACCACCCAAATATAATCACAATGTTTTCTTCATGCTTGTTAATACATAACATAAATAGGTTTATTTTTTATAATTACATTTATACATGTACAGATTGCATGCTGATTTTTTTTTTTCCTGCATAACTTAGGAGGAAACAGCTCACATATCATTACAGTTCTGCAAGAGTTTTATTGTAGTGGCTACATAATATTACATTATATAGAGGTAACATGGTTGTTTATAAGCTGAACTTTTATTTCCAGTTACTGTTAAATATATACTGTTGCAACAAATATCCTTTATAAAACCTTATCTACAGGGCATACTTCCTTAGGATGGAGTTCTTGAAATACAGTTGATGGCTCAAAGATCTCTGGAGACAGATGGACCATTTGCTTTGCAAAAAATGTTTTACCCAAGTATGATCCCACTAGCACTCTGAGAGTCCTTGTGTTACTATAATGTTGTAATATGGGGAATCACTCTTAAAAGGAAAAATAATTCTTTTTATTAAAAAAAATTTTTTTTAATGTTTATTTTTTGAAGGAGAGAGAGAGAGCATGAGCCTGTAAGGGGCAGAGAGAGAAAGGGAAAAACAGAATCTGAAGCAGGCTCCAGGCTCTGGGCTGTCAGCACAGAGCCTGATGAGGGCCTGAACTCACTGTGAGATCATGACCTAAGCTGGAAGTCAGACGCTTAAATGACTGAGCCACCCAGGCACCCTGGAAAAATAATTCTTCTAGCTCTATAAGTGAACAGTGCTTTCTTAATATCTAAATTTCCATTTCTTTTATTACAAATGTATACCAAAAAAATTATTTTTAATTTTTATTCCTTTTTAATTGGATGTAGGACCACATTTTTTTCTATTGGGGTATTAATATCTTTCTATTCATAAGAACTCTTATGGATTGATAATCTTTTGCCTT
The DNA here is from genome assembly GCF_018350175.1 of Felis catus. Lineage (NCBI taxonomy): Eukaryota > Metazoa > Chordata > Mammalia > Carnivora > Felidae > Felis > Felis catus. The sequence goes on from NC_058371.1 coordinate 20,748,243, forward strand.
TCGTGTTGCATATCTTTCTTCCCCATTATGTCTTGGCCTTATTTATTTATTTTTTATTTATTTTTATTTTTTTTCAACGTTTATTTATTTTTTGGGACAGAGAGAGACAGCATGAATGGGGAAGGGGCAGAGAGAGAGGGAGACACAGAATCGGAAACAGGCTCCAGGCTCTGAGCCATCAGCCCAGAGCCCGACGCGAGGCTCGAACTCACGGACCGCGAGATCGTGACCTGGCTGAAGTCGGGCGCTTAACCGACTGCGCCACCCAGGCGCCCCTGTCTTGGCCTTATAAAGACCAGTAGTACATGTTTATGGTGGTTTTGACTTAGAGATGTTCTAGACTTTTATGTAGCCAAGTCTGTTGACTTTCTCAAAAACATAATTAACACTTTTGAATCCTAGCTTAAATACATGACCGTGGCAGAAGATGACTTTTAAAAGAATCCCCCCTGACCCCCATGTACCCTTAATTTTGAGTAAGGTTCTTTTCAGATCCATTAGAACAACCTGTATATACTGGAGTAGAGACCATTGCCAACCAGATTGTGTTTGTTGATAAGTAATAGTTGTGCATTGTACATACCATTAGGAACAACATTCCTCAAAATCAGAACAGAAAGTTTTGAATTACAGGGAACAAAAATGTTTGAGGTATGTTGTTCTGTGATAATGTCAACTGCTCACCATCTATCTAGTTTTACTCATCTGTAGTAGTAGTATTTTGCTGTGCAATGATTGTTATAGTTCCATACTGAATTGGTGATGAGTCTTGATATCTAGACAGATGTATATGTAGTTTAAAAGTTGTCCCAAATTTCCAATATTATTGATAGATGAAACTATTGAAGGAGGGGAAAAAAGCCTCCTGACTTCCCAGACTTGAGTTCTCTTGCCATACTATGGAAGCTTAAGTACACCCTGAGAACTTTTAGAAGCCTCGTTGAGGGTGCTCTCCATGTCTGAGGACCCACAAACCACTGGACCATATGTGAGCCAGGAAGATGAGGTTGGTGTGCTGTGTGTGTGTGTGAGGGCACTTAAAAATGCACCCCAACTTTCTCTACAGGCAGGTGAGCCTACCACGAGGTGACCTCCCGCACTGGCCTGGCAGGGACTTAGACAGCAGTGGCTGTGGCCTTTAGAGAGGTGAGGAGAGACTGAGGGTGAGTGACTGTGGGCTGTAGTTGAAGGACTAGGTCATAAGGCATATGACTTCACCAGCCTGAGATTTGGTTTGGAAAAGCCAGCTTTAAGCAGGGTTCCCCAAACTTGACTTAGGGAAATCTGTTATAACAGAGTCACTGAGTTTGACTGGCCAACGACTTCTTGTAAAGATGTATTTTTCTAGGGGCGCCTGGGTGGCTCAGTCAGTTAAGCATCTGACTTTGTTTGGCTCAGGTCTCGCAGTTTGTGGGTTTGAGTCCCGTATCGGGCTCTGTGTTCACAGCTCAGAGCCTGGAGCCTGCTTCGGATTCTGTGTCTCCCTCTCTCTCTGCCCTTCCCCCACTCTCTCTCTCTCTCAAAAATGTTAAAAAAAATTTTTTTTAAAGATGTATTTTTCTAAATCAAGTTTCTACAAGATTGCTGAAATGGCCACAGTATTATTTGAAATCAGTTCTAACTCTTCTATGTGGGCAGTTATCCAGGATGTTAATGCATGATTTTTTTTGTTCATTTGGCTCCAGATGAAAAAGATTTTTCCATTTTGGGGATGACAGATTTGAGGGCTAATCTTTACTCTGTAGACAAATACAGTAAAACTTCACTTTCATACACAGCAAGGTATTTTGCAATTGGTGATTGCCCTGATGTATCATGTTGACACAATCAAGGAAGAAAGGGTTTGCTCAACAAATACAGAGTAGTAAGCCAGTTTGAATCTAGAGGTGTTTTACTTAATAGCTTTCAAGCCCTTCAGAATTCCATTTTTGCATCTCTATCTTTGATTCCCAAACAGCCTCATTTATTTAATTTTTTTTTATGTTTATTTCTGAGACCGAGACAGAGCATGAGTGGGGGAGGGGCAGAGAGGGAGGGAGACAGAGAATCTGAAGCAGGCTCCAGGCTCTGAGCTGTCAGCACAGAGCCTGACACGGGGCTCGAACTCACAAACCATGAGATCATGACCTGAGCCAAAGTTGGTTGCTCAACCGACTGAGCCACCCAGGTGCCCCACCTCATTTATTCATTAAAGCTAATAGGTTGGGGGTGCCTGGATGGCTCGGTTAAGCATCCGACTTCACCTCAGGTCAAGATCTCATGGTTAATGAGTTCGCACCCTCTGTTGGGCTTTGTGCTGACAGCTCAGAGCCTGGAGCCTGCTCCGGATTCTGTGTGTGTGTGTCTCTCTCTCTCTCTCTCTCTCTCTCTCTCTCTCTCTCTCTGTCTCTGTCTCTGTCTCTCTGCCCCTTCCCCTCTCATACTCTGTCTCTCTCTTTCAAAAATAAACATTTAAAAAAAAATTGAAGGGGCGCCTGGGTGGCGCAGTCGGTTAAGCGTCCGACTTCAGCCAGGTCACGATCTCGCGGTCCGTGAGTTTGAGCCCCGCGTCGGGCTCTGGGCTGATGGCTCGGAGCCTGGAGCCTGTTTCCGATTCTGTGTCTCCCTCTCTCTCTGCCCCTCCCCCGTTCATGCTCTGTCTCTCTCTGTCCCAAAAATAAATAAAAAACGTTGAAAAAAAAATTAAAAAAAAAAAATTGAAAAAACTAGCAGGTTTTCCTTAGCCTGCAGTTTATGCCCAATATTGAAGAGAAAATATTTCAAGATAAACTGTATTTAAGTCTTGCTAATAGTCGTATATCTAAGTTCATGAATGTTCTGTGTATGTATTACTTGCATGAGTAAAAGTAAGAAAAATCACTAATCCTACCACTATTCTAACATAGATGTTTTATTTCATTTTGAAGTTGTAAAACTAAAGATTGTTTTAAAGTCCGTTAAAGTTTGTCTTGAGGAGACGTGTTTACTTGTTAGTAGGGTTGACTCCGTTCTTTGTGAGCATTGAAGGTCACGTGAAGGTAGTACGTAAGTTTCTCAAAGTAGCAGCAAAGGGCAAAGTGGTCACTGGGAAATGAACTTCCAGGTAGTGTAGTTTCCCCGAAATTGTACCCATTTCATGTTGCAGTAAGAGGTGTGCTAAGTGGAAGGGGAGGTCTGGCCAGCTTGGCACTGTGTGTGCACAGGAAGAAAAAGAGCCGAACAAAACAGACTAAGAACGTGTCAGTCTTTAAGGTGCCATGGAGAGAGGGGTTTAAAGCCATCAAATTCTGTGTTTGCACGCTGTAAAAATTTTTGTGGTGTTTGTTTTGAGACACACACACACACACACACACACACACACACACACACACACACGGCATGAGCGAGCGAAAGGCAGAGAGAGAGAGGGAGACACAGAATTCGAGGAAGGCTCCAGGCTCCGAGCTGTCTGCCCAGAGCCCAGGGCGGGGTTCATACTCAAGACCTGCGAGATCATGACCTGAGCTGAAGTTGGACGCCTAACTGGCTGAGCCACCCAGGTGCCCCTTCACTCATTAAATACGTGTAAATGTTTGCACCTTCTCAACTTATAGTCATTGCAAAGAAAATTAATGTTCATGGGCCAACCAACCACGATTCCCCTGATCTTCTACAATTAACTAAAACATTTAGGGACATTGGTGCCCTAAATTGGCATTGAGAAAGCAGTTGTTAAGAGTAGGAGGGAGAGGTGTAAAAATATATTCTTGTTTAAACATAAAGCTTATATAATTTTGGCTTATATAACACTGGCAGTGTTTGTTACGTCTTGGCTGCGGGGTTACTTCTACACTTTTTTTTGCATTGAAAACTTGGTAACGTTGGGGTGCCTGAGTGGCTCAGTCAGTTGGGTGTCCGTCTTTGGCTCAGGTCATGATCTCGCGGTTCATGAGTTGGAGCCCTGCATTGACTCTGTGCTGACAGCTCAGAGCCTGGAGCCTGCTTCGGGTTGTGTGTCCCCCTTTCTCTCTGCCCCTCCCCCAGTCATGCTCTGTCTCGCTCTTTGAAAAATAAACATTAAAAAAAAAATTGAAAAACGTGGTAATATTTATTTGGGTATTATTTACATATATACCAATATTGAAGAAAATGTCACTATTTCTTCACCTTATTTCAGATAAACAGTTCATTTGTGTTTAGAAGTATTGAGTGACAAATGAAAAATTCTCTTAAGTTTGTGTCTTAAGATGGTTTTCATGATTGTTAATAATTGACATCAAGTTAAAACTGCATGTTCTCTCTCTCTTTTTTTTTTTTTAAGTTTATATTTGAGAGAGGCAGAGAGTGGGAGAGAGAATTCCAGCTAACAGTGTGGAGCCTGCTGTGGGGCTCAAGCCCATGAACTATGAGATCATGACCGGAGATGAAATCCAGTCAGATGCTTAACTGACTCAGCCACCTAGGCACCCCTAAAACTGCATCTTCTTTTAAAACAAAACTCACTTGGTAAGCTGCATGGAACAAAAATAGAAGCTTGTGTAGATATAAGGCATGTAAGAGCAGACCTTCACAAATGATCTCCTCCCCCTTTTCACCCTGTCAAGTCAGTTGCGTTGTATTTGCCAGAATCAGTGCCAGTTAAAACACCTTGTGCTATGAAAAGCCTGTGTTTTAGTTCTCTAGTAACCTGCTATACTGTAGTCCTCTTACTCTAGGCAAACTAGGGAATTGAACTCTATGTGCGCGTTTCTACTAATCTAACTCAATAGATTATAATTCAGGCAAGGGTCCCAGAATTCCTACTTGCTGGTGATAGAGTCAGAAGGATTGGAGAAATGAGAAATGGGTGAAAAAGCATACATTTTTCTATCTGCAAGAAAAATGCACTTGTTTTATTAGATCTTCAGTCTGGACTCCATATGTAGAACCCATTTATGTGGAGTGTTACATAGTTAGAATTATGTTTTCATGTTAAATGGTAAATACAAGGCACGAGTAAGAATCCTTGCTGTTAAAAAACTGTGTGGCAAGCTTCAGACTATGTATTGAGCACTCCCTGTGGTCCAGATGTTGGTTGTGCAAGGTAGAAGGGCACAGACGTGGAAAAAAGAATTGGCTCCCATTCTCAGAGGGGTGAGCAGAAAAGCCTCAACCATTGTGAAAAGTGCAGTATTGAAAATGTTAGTGCCGAGGGTCCTAGAAATATCCTTCCCAGATCATTAACATTGTGCCATATGTTGAGAATTCTACCTGCTGCCTTGAGCAAATTTTGGCAAAGCTAAGTCTGTTTTCACATTTTTGGTTACCTACAGCCTCTTCATCCTTAATGGTGGATCATGATTATTCTCAGAATTGTTGAGAAGCAGGATACTTAGCAGTGCTGTCTAGTTTCACTTACTTGCTCTGGATAATCTTTTTAGTGACCTCTTCCAACGTATTTTTGTTGAAACTTGTAAGCTTCTTGAGGACAGGGTCTAAACCTGATGATGTCGGGTGTATTTGCACTTTTGTCATGATTTGCACCAGATGTAGCCTGGAATAAATCATCTAGAGACTAATGGCATGGGAGTTTGAAATTCTTTCTTGCATCAGTCACAGCTACTAGAAGGTCTTTTAAGCCAGAGATAATAATTTACATACTGCTTTTCTAGACTTTCCTCTTTGTCCTGTCCCTCACCCCCTGTGACAGACTCAGCAAACCTAGAGAGGCAGCCTCACTGGTGGCCCTGTGTCCTTTGAAAGCTGGTAGGAGTTAGGACAAGGTATGAGGTTCCTATTTCTTTGGAGTTACAGTTCTGTTTCATAATAAAGTGCCAGTCTCAGAACATCTGGCAAACTCATGTGCAAATACTTGTACCGAATTAATTCCACTTGTGATAATTGATTACATTCTCCATTGGTGCAGACCATCACAGGCTAACCATTTCTCATACAGACGGGCTGTTTCTTGTTTCCAGAAATATGTATTTACATTTTCTTTTTGTTTTTAATTTTTAAAATGTTTTTATTTATTTATTTAAAAAAATTTTTTTTCAACATTTATTTATTTTTGGGACAGAGAGAGACAGAGCATGAACGGGGGAGGGGCAGAGAGAGAGGGAGACACAGAATCAGAAACAGGCTCCAGGCTCTGAGCCATCAGCCCAGAGCCTGACGTGGGGCTCGAACTCGCGGACCGCGAGATCGTGACCTGGCCGAAGTCAGACGCTCAACGGACTGCGCCACCCAGGCGCCCCATGTTTTTATTTATTTTTGAGACAGAGAGAGACAGAGCATGAGCAGGGGAGGGGCAGAGAGAGAGAGGGAGACACAGAATCTGAAGCAGGCTCCAGGCTCTGAGCTATCAGTACAGAGCCTGATGTGGGGCTCGAACTCACGGACTGTGAGATCATGACCTGAGCCGAAGTCAGGCGCTTAACCGACTGAGCCACCCAGGCACCCCTGTATTTACATTTTAAAAAGCAATTCAGATGAATTTTCAGTCTGGGATTGTTCTTTTTTTCCTTGGACTTCGTAAGATTTATTTCAGAGCAGTTTTGCATTTCTCTAAAACTTTTTGATGGCCCACAAAACTTGTTGGTTATTGAATTTGACTTTGTGCTCTTTAATAGTTGACTTTTTAATTTAAGGCTTAAAAACTTCTGATCGTGCTTTATGGAGCTATTAATGGCAGCTGTGTGGAGGAATTTACCAATTCATTTTACTTCCAGCATAAGAGGGGTGGTCTAGTCATTAAAATGGGAATGGAGATAGGAAAAATGCTGCATTTTTCTTTTCAGGGAAAACTTTAAATGATTTTATGTTTGGAGCATGACTGGTTGTGTCAGAAAATGGTTAGCTCTTATTATGCTGAACCCTTAAAATTTGAAATGTACACAATCAAATGAAAATTATTTTCTGCTTAAGTGATATAAGCCTCCAGAACAAGGTATTGGCTTTTTTTTTTTTTTTTATCTTTTTTTATTAAGATTGGAATAATGGAGGTATTTCAACATTTAGCTGGATTTTACTCACCCTGATGTCCAGTTTGAAACTTTGGACACATACTTTGTTGTAGAATTGGAAAAAATGTTACTGATGTCCAGTACATTGGGTACAGGAGTTTAATGAGGAGTGTACAGACTTCAGAATTTGACCAAGCTGGGTTCATGTCTGAGATCTTCTGTGTTAGCCATGTGGATTCGGTAAGTTACTTTTGCACCCCATTACCCCATGAGGACAGTGGGGATAATACCTGCCACCTGGGGTTATTCTACCACAGTGCCAAATATATGTCCTCTCTTCTGATTCATGGCTAGGAAGTTTCATTTAATTTCCTCACCCGAACTTTGATAGGGTGGTTGCTTGGGTCTGTGGATGCTGCTCTCTTTTGGGAGTTCAATTCCAGGTACAAGAGCATGATCACTTTTCCTTAAAAAAGAATTGGTTTATACCAGTAACAGTTGAGTGTGTTTATTCTTCGACTCCAGCTTCGTCACCTCTTGATTTTCTTCGGAGTTTGAGTTTAGTGAGTTCCTGATAATTTTTTAGGATAATTTGTTATATTTGAGCTGCGGTTTTGTTGTTGCTTTTTGTTTTTGAATTTTATTGATGTATTTTGAGAGCAAGAGAGGGTGCACAAACAGGGGAGTAACAGAGAGAGAGCGGGAGCAAGAGAATCCCAAGCAGGCTCCGTGATATCAGTGCAGAGCCCAATTCAGGGCTCGAACTCACAAACCACGAGATCATGACCTGAGTGGAAATCAACAGTTGGACGCCCATCTGACTAAGCTCCCTGGGTGCCACATTGAGCTGTGTTTTTTTAATCGAAGCAAAAGGAAATGAAAATCCAGGAATGCCACTTACACACACACACACACACATGCTCCACACAAATATGATTAAAATCAAAGTGAAACAATAACTCTGTATGTTTTTGGATAGTACCTTGGAAATGGGACATTAAGGACCTTTTCACTCAACACACCATCCCTTGTAAGGTGGACAGCACAGATTGGGAGAGGCCTATTTTATACATGAGGAAATTGACTGGAACTATTTGCGTAAATGTTTTATATTATGACAAGTAAGTTAGAGACCCAGGACTAGGACCCAGGCCTTCTCTCCTGGTCTATTCCGTGCTCCCAGTATCATGCTGTTCCTTGATTACTTCTAAAGCCATAAAAAGTAATGACTGTTGCTAGGATTGTCTCCATATTGGTGAAGTGGGATCAAAAGCATCCTAGTTTGAGAATGTAACATTTCAAATGACATTGCTTAGAATTATGGCTTGTTATTTTTCCATCTTCTAACTGCAGAACATAAACCAGAATGTTAAATCCTGTAAGCCACTAAGATCAGTAGCACAAATGGAAAGTTGATAGTTGCAGATCATTACAATGGTCTGTTACACTTCTGTGACATTTTACAGTTTTTATACTGCTTTATTCAAAAAGAACCAAAGAAAATTCTAACAAAACAGTACTCTGAATCATTTGATTATACAGTAATACATTGTAGAATGTACCCATTTTACAGATAGCTATCCAAGGCCATATATGTTGAATAGGAGCTAATACTTGTTTTTCTGAAACACATTTTTCCATAAATATCTTGAATCCTTTTTCCTTATTTGAAACTACATGGAGGCAGGTAATTCTTGGGCTGGTGGAGTTAATCCCAGGTAGAAATTTAACTAGATGGTGAGGCCTGGGGTCCATCAGAACTGGGAAGAGACTGTCCTGTAAAACCAGTTACACCCTGAGTGTCAGTCATGGTTTCTAGCCCTAAAGGTCAATAGTTCTGTATTACCAAAATGACTTCTAAGGAATACATGGTATGAGGGCCTGACAAGTGGGCCATTTTAGAGGGGTCAGCTCTTTCTTCCTTGGAGCTGCTCCTATGGGTTACATCTGTACATATACTGACCTTCTGTTAAGGAACTCTTATTTGCCAGGGGGAGAGCCTGCCTTAGGTAATCATTTTCCACGTAAAAGGTACAGGAAGTTGATGTTTAACGAAGGTTGGGAGGTACGATGTGAGGTGCCAACTTGCGTAACTCCGCACACGGCATTTTTCAATTGGACTTGGCAGAATTCAAATGGAAAATTGTTTCCTTTTAGCCAAGTGGACTTTGAAGAGATAGGGCAACTGTCTGAACTGTTCTACACAAGGAGCTGGTCATGGGCATTTAACACTTTCCAGGGAAGAATTAAGTTTAGCTTAAAACCATGCCCAAGGGATACAGGAGTACTGATGCATAGAGGCGCTTGTACCCCAATGTTCATAGCACTCTCAACAATAGCCAAATTATGGAAAAGCCTAAATGTCCATCAACTGATGAATGGATAAAGAAATTGTGGTTTATATACACAATGGAGTACTATGTGGCAATGAGAAAGAATGAAATATGGCCCTTTGTAGCAACGTGGATGGAACTGGAGAGTGTTATGCTAAATGAAATAAGCCATACAGAGAAAGACAGCTACCATATGGTTTCACTCTTAGGTGGATCCTGAGAAACTTAGCAGGAACCCATGGGGGAGGGGAAGGGAAAAGAGAGGTTAGAGTGGGAGAGAGCCAAAGCATAAGAGACTCTTAAAAACTGAGAACAAACTGAGGGCTGATGGGGGGTGGGAGGGAGGGGAGGGTGGGTGATGGGTACTGAGGAGGGCATCTTTGGGGATGAGCACTGGGTGTTGTATGGAAAGCAATTTGACAATAAATTTCATATATTAAAATAAATAAATAAATTAAATAAATAAATACAACAATGCGCTGTGTACTCAGTCTAACCCCATTTCCATACAACAGTTTGTACTGCCTTTGGGGTAATTCCTTTAACCAGCTATGTATGCTTTAAAAAAAAAAAAAGAATGTAGAGTCTTTACATCAGGTTACTCTTCATCCAGTTGTCCAGTCCTTGACAATGTTCCGTGACAGGCACGGTGTGTACATGGTGGCGTGGTTTCAGTGGCTTACTTTTCTAGAGACAGCTCTTTATGGGCTCAGTAGTGTCCGGTAACGTAGTCTTACTGTCTTGACTCTCCTACGTCTTACTGATTCTCATGAAAAAGCTTACTTGATTATGGAATTCATAATTTCTACAAGAGTAAGAGTTTAATTTTCTTCCCTTCTCCATCAGGAGTACTTAGAATAGTGCTTTTATTAAGTGGCTTATAAAAGCCTTGATGGGGTGCCTGGTGGCTCAGGCAATTAAGCATCTGACTTCAGCTCAGGTCATGTTTTCACAGTTCGTGAGTTTAGGCCCTGTGTCAGCCTCTGTACTGACAACTCAGAGCCTGGAGTCTGCTTTGGAATCTGTGTCTCCCTCTCTGCCCCTCCCATGTTCCCCCTCTGTTCCCCCCCCCTCTCTCTCTAAATAAACATTAAAAAATTAAAAAAAAAAGCATTGAAGGAATGCTGACCAAGATAAGGTATTATTTTAGGTTCTCAGAGGTCTCTTGGTTTGAGACTGTAGGTCCCTGGTATGTGGTCCTTAAATTGATTTTCAAAGTGACAGTTTGGGTCTGTGGCTGTAGTGCCCTACACGGTCATGGGCAAAGACCTAGTCCTCTAGGGGGGCTTAGGTGCATATATGCAAGAGCAAATAGTAAAATGTAAAACTGCATAAGTAGGGCAGGTTTGATGTCCTTGAGATCAGACAAAAATAGTAGTTGGTGTAGTCAACATGCAAGATTTTCAGTAGGATTAGTTGGAAAATAGATTATAAAACAAGAACCAGGAAAACCTCTTAAGGCTCCAAAATGAGTTAATAGATGTGTTCTGGAATATACATACTGCTATTTACTGGCCACGTGATAGGTAAAAAGAAATCTTAATCGATACAAAATTAAGTACCATGAAATACAGCTAGGTTAAGTGTGCAACTATGAGTGTTGACGTATAATCGCTATCTGTGTGACCATCACAGCTATCAAGATCCAGAACATGTTAATCTCCCCAGAAAGTTGCCTTGACTGAACAAGTTGCTAAGGTTTGGTCATCAGTGATGATGAGGATAATAATAAAGCTTGTTTCACAAGGTTGTTGCTGGTATAACAGTAGTAAGTAAGGACTGTATGTGTTAGAAAGTTTCCAAAAAATTTCATTTACCTCTTAAAACAATCCTAAGAAATGGGTTGTTTACTATTGCATCAGTTTTTAGAGGAGGAAAATGAGGCCAAGATTATTTTTGCCTTTATGAGCAAGGTGGGTGACCAGTAACCGAGTACATGAGGGAGCTCTCCACCAGTAACACATGCCCTCCAAGTCTAGGCAGTTACATGGAGCTGGTGTGTGCCTAGCAAATGTTACTTGACCTGTGTTAACTGTCAGAAGGAAGGTGCAAGGAGACTGAGAAGACCTATTGGAACTGGGTTTTAATGTCCATTGTTATTTATTAACTCTGTTTCTTGGGCAACATAGTCAACTTCTGGAAAGATCTGCAAAAGGGGAAGAGATGTGGGAAGAAGGGGTCTGTCATGGGACCTGTGTCTTCCATGGGGCTATCACCTGGGAGGATGACCATGAGAACACTGAGAACTTTGAAGTGCTGTGTGTGGACATTCTTATCTCTATGGAAGAGGTGGCTGCCTGCTCCCCCATCCTGGCCTCATGGACTTGGCACCATGGGCAGATGAGGAGGAACTGACAATATGTCAGAGAGATCATCCTCACTTGACAGTTTTGATGGGTTGAACACGGTTTTACCCAGCTTTTTCTCACATATCTCTTGATTTGACATTCAAAGCCTCAGATAGTTTTTCAGCTATTATGTCAGCCATACTCGATGACATTTTAAGTGTCCTTAGGAGCAAAA